>NC_081176.1:15894955-16119955 GCF_012432095.1 Onychostoma macrolepis | reverse complement strand
CCTATAATATAATATAATATAATTTCTTGTTAGTAATAAGAATAAGATTAATTTCATTAAAATCATTAAACAATTTCTAAAAAGTAATCCAAAACGATAAGATCAGTAGAGTAAAATGTGAGGAATTTTCCTTCCAAATTTTAGATGTTAAATGTGACTGTGTGACACCTTTATAAAGTTGCCGAAGGACAGAATATGCCTCTTCCACATTGAGTTATTTCTCTCACACACTCATCCGTTTGGCCCCTGTTGGCTTGGATCACATCTTCAATCCCCTGCAGGTGTGCGTTCCTCCCATCGGGAGGCCCATGGTGTGAAGCCTCTCTTAATGCCTGACTGGATCTATCAAAAACACAGACACCTTCTCTTTCAACCATCTCAGCTTGCATTTCTCCTTTTATTCATCCTGCTTTTCTCCTCCTCTTATCCCCCGGCTGTTACAGAGGAACGGCTTTGGCATTTGCAGCGGCCCGACCTCTGGGGCAAAACCAAGCAACATGGATTTCCATCCCACCACTGTTAGCCTTTCCAGCTGCCTTTGCGGGTTGCTGCTCCTCTCTCTTTGGTTTCCCATCGGGTCGACCGTGTGAGAAAGAGAGCGACAGACGGAAAGAGGTGCACGCCTGTGCCAGAGGATGAGAGACACTGATAAGACCCCTGTCGATTCCACAGGTGGTCACTGATCGAGGCTGAGAGTTGCTCTAGTTATCGGCATCTCATTATAGCCCCCTGACAGGCGACTCGGAGCGAGTAAAAAAAGAAAAAAACCAAGGAAGAGGAGAGGAGGAACATCAGGAAGACAGCGACAGAGAGATAAAAGAGCGAGAATCACCTTCATCCGTTCATTCTTGGCCCGGTGTGAGTTCTTCTGCCATTGCCTTGTGAGAAGACCTGGCTGAGGTTTCTCATTATATCACATGGTTATATTTTTCCTCAGAGTCTCACCAAGACCAGAATATCACCTGTTCAAAAGCTGCCTTCAAGCCATGTCTGAATTACTGCATTTATGAGAAGAACGCACATGAACCTCAATGAAATTGCCAGTGGGAAACTTTTAATTCCCAGAGGTTCCATGTTTGAGCTTTTCAAGTAAAGAAATCATGGTGTAAATGTATTATCTTTGGTCGTAATTTACATGTAATTGCAAATGTTGACTGTATGACTAAGTTTTTGCTCATTTTTGAACATCTTGGGGGACCCTGGGGGTATTGGTCTGCAAATGTACATAATATTTTATAGTCAAAGTACACTCCATTTGATAGCATGCGCAAACACAGACAGTCGACACAATAGCACTGACACTTCTTATTTCTCAGAGGTTTCTCTTTTATAACTCAGGAGAGTTCTCAGTTCTCCGATTTCTTTTCAAGCTCTACAGGAAGAGCATGTGAAATTACTAGCAACTTTTTGGGGTTTATATATAAGAAATTTGACCTCTATATCACATTACTGTCTTGGAGAAACAAATGAGATATGAAAGATACAGTATATTTGTGTTGTATCGTACTTTTTGAGACATTGTTGAGATCTCTTCATAAACTCAATGGGATATACATGTGAGGCCAACTTGATATTTCACTTTCAGATGTTTCTCTAAAGAATTCCTTAGTAAAAATTCAAGTGAGAAACAAATGAGACAATGAGTGAGGTCTTTTAATGAATTAGAAATATTTAAGTCTATCTTTTTTTTCCCAGACTTCCATATCTTGAAAAATCTGAGCATAGTTTGAGACATTGCTGAGATCTTTTCTTTTCTGAGGAGATAACTTTGTCTCAGATGTTACTGTAAAAGTTCTCTGGAAAAATACAAATGAGAAAATTAGTAAAGTCTTTGAACAAATCCGAAATTAATATGTATTTAATTCTTTATTTAATTTTTTCAAGCTTCAGTATCTTGACAAATCTGAGCACAGTTTGAGATATTTTTGACATCTCTTATGAAACTCCAGAGGAGACCCACATGAGATCAAGTACAACCTGAATTCCGGAAATGTTGGGACGTTTTTTTAAATTTGAATAAAATGAAAACTAAAAGACTTTCAAATCACATGAGCCAATATTTTATTCACAATAGAACATAGAGAACATAACAAATGTTTAAACGGAGAAATTTTACACTTTTACCCACTAAATGAGCTCATTTCAAATTTGATGCCTGCTACAGGTCTCAAAAAAGTTGGCACGGGGGCAACAAAGGGCTGAAAAAGCAAGAAATTCTGAAAAGATTCAGCTGGGAGAACATCTAGCAACTAATTAAGTTAACTGACATCAGGTCTGTAACATGATTAGCTATAAAAGGGATGTCTTAGAGAGGCAGAGTCTCTCAGAAGTAAAGATGGGCAGAGGCTCTCCAATCTGTGAAAGAGTGCGTAAAAAGATTGTGGAATACTTTAAAAACAACGTTCCTCAACGTCAAATTGCAAAGGCTTTGCAACTCTCATCATCTACAGTGCAAAACATCAAAAGATTCAGAGAAACTGGAGAAATCTCTGTGTGTATGGGACAAGGCCGAAGACCTTTGTTGGATGCCCGTGGTCTTCGGGCCCTCAGACAGAACTGCATCACTCATTGGCATTGTTCTGTCATTGACCTTACTAAATGGGCCCAGGAATACTTCCAGAAACCACTGTCGGTAAACACAATCCGCCGTGTCATCTGCAGATGCCAACTAAAGCTCTATCATGCAAAAAGGAAGCCAAATGTGAACATGGTCCATAAGCGCCGTCGTGTCCTGTGGGCCAAGGCTCATTTAAAATTAAAAAGGCTCATGTGATTTGAAAGTCTTTTAGTTTTCATTTTGTTCAAAATTAAAAAAATTAATAAATAAAAGCGTCCCAACATTTGGGTCATTCTTCATTTGTGGTGGCAAGTGGTGTCCCTCTACTTTACAACAGTTGAAATAAACTTTAAATACCAATAAATCATAAAATGTTTGCATGTTTGTATTCTGTAGGGTAAACACAATTTGTGCACTGTTAATATTTACATTTTCTGTTTTAAAATTCATATTTAATTGAGTTTTAGAGATTGCACTTTTAACAAAATATGGATGTTCCCGCCATACCTTAGAGAGGTATCATGGAATGTAATTGCAAGAATTGCAACAAAACATTTTTAACATAAATAAAGTGTTTATATTGTGAATATAGATTTTATTTCACATGTACAATTTTATTAAATTGTTTAAAAATATATATATATTTTGTTATATTAAAATTTGTGTCCCCAAATTCATGTCTGTGGTGTTACAACAATGGATGTCACCCCTTTAAGAAAAGGGCGAATGCTATTTTGACTATTTCCTGTGTATAAATGTCACTGCAGATGCTGGTTGATCTGAGGGGTGCATGGGGAGTACAGTCTTTATCAATTTTTCTTTTTTTTTTTTTATCAAAGATAGCTAAATTTCTGACAATTTCATGTGTCGCATTTTATTAGTGTCTGTGGTGTTATGATGATAACTTGCAGATTTTACATATTTTGATCAAAAGTTTGATAAATACATACTTACTAATATTTCCTAAATGTCCCCTGATCTTTAAATCATCATGATGGCAGCCTCCATTTTAGAAAAGTCTGGATTTAGGCTGATTTGTCTTTTCTGCTAACACTACAGAGCCTATAGTAACTTGCAATATAAAGTCTTTGGTGTTATATTACGTCTGTGGTGTTACTTCAAAATTACATAGACATAAGTGGCTGTGTCACAAGTGTTTGATTGAAATTATTTAAAAATCAAAATGTTCTTAAGCTTTTATTTTAATGGATATATCATATTAAACTAATTTTAAATGCATTACAACATTTTTACAAATTCTGCCTCTCATTTGCCACCCCAATTGAAGAATGACCCATTTCCGGAATTCGGGTTGTATCTAACTTGATATTTAACTTTGTCACAAAAGTTACTGTAAAAATAAAAATAAAAATTCTGGAAAAATATGACTGAGAAATAAATGAGACTTCAGTATCCTGAGAAATCTGAGCACAATTTGAGAGATTGTTGAGATCTCTTTTGAAACTCTAGAGAAAACCCATGTAAGACTAGAACCTGATAAGCTGGAACTCCATTTAATATCCAGTTTGATGGAAGTAAATATCTCCATATAATAATGTCCAATAAATCTCTTTATCTTGGAGAAGCAAGTGAGATACAAAAGAGATCTCCTCATAGCATGCTTTTTTGCATATTATTTTAAACAAGCCATCAGCTAAAAATGCTAATGCTACAAAACGTTAATGCTGCTAATTATAGCTTTACATCATTAGCATTTACTGCTAAAGGTAATGTGTTGGTTGTTATAAAGGTCAAGCCATTCTAAAAGGATATGCTTGCTGTTTAAAATTTAGTATTTGTGAAACCCCTGAGGTAAATCGGATACCAATCCAGATGAGAGGAAAATCAGTTTAAAAATAATAATAAAAAAAATACAACAAATTAAAAGAAAATGAGCTTGGAAAAAGAAAAATTCTTAAGGGTGAAGTTCTAAATTCATTCGGTTCCACCATTAAAGAAACCATTCATCTTTTTTTCTCCCACCCCTCATATTTTTGATATTCAGATGGTGGAGCTGTGAGAAATGCATCTTTATATTTGTTTGGAACTTGCAGAGCAAGTAAGCTGGATGGAAATGTCAACGGCGTAAATACCAGCATTTGTTCTCCTCCTCGCGATCAATAGAGAATATCATTATACTCCCTGTATCCCTCCACAGAGCTCAGGCGTGTAAAGTTTCCAGAACTTCCCTTTGATAGCTCTCGCTCCTTTTAGATTTGTGTGTTTGTGTGTGTGTGTTGTTTCCTGATTGTGGCCTTATCTGTGCTGGAAGATGAAGAATCATTCAGAGAAGATAAGAGACAAAATGAGACCAAAAGAGAACAACCGTGATGTTTTTCGTGTGTAATTTCAGTCATAATCATGTGTTCTTTTATTTGCTTGTAATGGTGATATGAAAAGATGAGTAAAACCATAATGTTTATTAATAATTTGTATTATCAGAGAAATGAAGAGGCATGATGAGGTGAGAACAAATGAGAGGCTGAAAAGAAGAGAAGAGACAAGATGAAAAGAGAACATATTTGAGACGAGCCAAATCATCCATAAGGTTATCCTTTCTATGAAGAGAAGATGCTAGATGAGACAAGACAAGTTGAGGGTTGAGGCAAGTTGAGACGAGGAAAAACCATCATGTTCTCCTTTCTTGTGAATAGAGGATAAGAGGAAAGGTTGCTCAAGGATGAAGAGAAAATATTAAATGAGAACAACTGAGAGGTTAAACAGTTCTGATATTAGAGAAGAGAAGATGAGAATAAGCTTTTCCTGTTTTTCCAGAAGAGTTGAGACAGAACAGGAAAGACAAGAAGAGAACATAACCTGTTTAACTTTTCCTGCAAGAAAAGACAAGATGAGACTAAGTGAGGATAACCGTTCCATTCAGAAGAAAACATAAGAGATGAGACAAGATGAGAGCAGAGCAACTGTGAGGTTAACTTTCCCTGTGAGAAGAGATGAGACGAGAATGAGGCAAAGAGAGGACAGATTATATTACTTATGAACATGAGAACAACTGAGAGGTGAACTTTTTCCATTAGCAAAGAGCCAAAAAGAAAACAATTGAGAGTCTAGACTTTCTATTAACAAGAAAAATGTGAAAAGGAAAGATTAAATGAGAATAACTGAAATATCAATGCTTCCTTTTAGCAGCGGGATGAAGAAAAGTGACCAGATGAGAAGAGATTATAAGAGAGCAAGTGAGGTTTAGAAAAATGAAGAGATGGTACAACATGGGAAGAGACACTCAGCAACTGTGAGTTTAACTTTTCCTATGAGAAGAGACAAGATTAGAGGAGCTAAAATGAGATTTTACTCTCCTATTAGGAGAAAGCTGTAGAGAGAGAAACAGACAGCAGGGCCTAGTAACCAAGATTTATTACAGTAGAAGGCCTCTGATTGACAGAACAAAAGGAAACACGGAGGAATGCGTCTCCAAATCCAGGCCTTTCTCCCCCAAAACTGTCGTATTCAAGCCACTCCTGTCTGTCCTCATAATTCTCCTCACTGCATCCTCCATAAAACACATCGTCCATCATAACGGGAGCCCCTGTGGTTAGAAAAAGGAACCGTAAAGGCAAGGAGGGAGTGAATGAGAGGAAAGGGTGTGGTGATACATGTCTGTTTTAACCTGGAGGTCTTTCTGGTGAGATATCAAGAGCACCACCTACTGGAGGCTTTGTTAGTTTTGTTTTGACACATTTGGTTTGTACTTTTTCTTCCCTTGCATGCAATTCGAGCATTTCTTTTTTTAAACCGACTTACGCAATCCCCTTTTATCTTGAGAAGAAAAATATTTATCCAGTGTGCAACAACAGCGGTTTAAAAACAACGATTGGTTTAAATTTCACACTTCAGAGGCGAACTCAAGCTTCCGTTTAATTAAACCCGCGCCGCTGTCCTCGTCGGAGTGATGAAAGAGGGAAAAACTCTGCATGTTTGAATCTGTAAAAATCCTCTGGGTTGACCCCGCAGCCGTTGAGTTTTGGCCCACTGTGTGGGAGAGAGATAATTGGCTCACTGTTCGTTAGCTAATTGCGTTTTCCTCGTAATTGTCCTTTTTCATCATTAATTTGGGCCGTTCGGGATGTGGTAACGAGTCAGCAGTCGCATGAAGGGGCCGTGGGTGGTGGAGGACACGGCAAATGAATTATATTGCAAATAAAAGGATTTTCACAAAGGAGGTGTGAGTGTGTGTGTGGTTTGGCGTGAACTAGAGTGGCTCTCTGATGATTTTCAGTTACATTAATGATGTGGGTCAGATGTGGCTACACTCTCGTTCTGCTAATAAACACAGACACAGATAGAGAAAGATGAGATATTGCATTCCAGCATGTGTGTCCATCTGAGAGGAAACTCAGCTGTTGCTCTTAACTCTTTTTCAAGTATTTTTGTGTAGATGTTTCTCTTAAAATTCCTCGTGAAGAGAACATTTTGAAGCACATGACACAACTGTTGACATAGACAGAGTTTTAATAAAATGGTAGATAGCATAGCTCATTTGGTTTTTGAATTTGAGTTCATGATTTCTTCTGAAACTCTTAATGAGGTGATTCTGAGATTACTGGAGCCTTTTCTTCAGGAGAAACATCTGAGAAATGATGCTAAAGCTAAGGTCGCCATTAAATCATATTACTAACAATGGGAAACAACTGAGATATGAAGATCTTCTGAAAAATTACTCAGATGTTGCTCTTTCATAGATCATGTCTGAGATGTTTCTCCAAAAATCCATAAGGGGAACTGAAATAGACACATATTGTTAACATATTATTGACACAAAAGTGCAGAGCTATAAAATATATGGTTAGATAATCCATATTGAGATTTTTTGATGGAAGATATCTGGTCAAAACTGACCAAAATGTGAAACATTCTGAACTTTCATTCTGAAATCTCCATTTTGTTGTCCGTTAATTTATTTGCTGTCAAGGAGAAACTACTGAGATATTAAAGAGACCTTGTGATTGTTTTTTCTAATGACTGAGGGCAACTAATATATTATTGAAGAGGAACATTACTCTTTTGGTTATATTTAGCAACAAGTACTACAATATATTTGTCTCAGATGTTTCTCAAAAAAATAAAAAGCGTAGAGCTATAAAATAATGTGACTAGCATAGATCAAATCATTTGGCCTGTAAATGTTATGAGCAATATATGAGTTCATATTGAGATCTCTGACTTATCATTGAAGACGTTAGTGTCTTGGTCATTCTGAGCACAATTTGAGACACTATCGGGATCTCAACTGAAACTTTATAGCAGACAAATATAGGATGAGTCTTTGACAGGAGAAAAAAAAGTCTAAATTTGCTGCGAATTTAAACTCGTTACTGTCTGGGAGAAACAATTGAGATACTTAAGAGATCTAATTTGTCTTTTTTCTATCATTCAAGTGCTCTTTAAAGTCACAATAGTTTATTTTCATGGTCTCTTTTTACTTTCTTTTATTCTGCTACTCTTTTCTCTTGGCCTTTATCTGTCTTTCTTTCTTTCCCTTTCGCCTTCACATTGGCATTTCAGTATGTAGGGCGCACAAATTCGGAACGAGTGTCTGCCTCGTTAAATGTCGTCACACGTTTCCCTTCATCGCACCTTCTCCTCCGTCTTCCCTTCTTTCCCATCTCTCCCTTTTTCATTCCCTTGACATCGGCTTCGGACAGTTGCGTCAGAGACACACACACACACCCTGAATATCAGTGTAAATTATGACCAAAAATGTGGAGCATATAGCTGACAGCATGTGAGACAGAGAGAGTTTATTATCAGAGGCTTTCCCAGTTCTTTCTCTGACTGACTAAAGCAGGATTCTTTTTCTAAAGCCAATTTGTGTCACTGCTGTGGCATTTGGGAAAGTTTTGGGGATCAAAAGGAACAAAATCAGCAGTCTTTGGAAAAATAATTGCTTTTGTGATAAATCTTAGTAAATTGTAACTAGTTTTGACTAGTGATGCACAATATATCGGTACAATATTGGTTATCAGCCGATATTATTTTTTTATTTAATTATTTTAATTTATCATGTACATATCACACTGCCCTAATTGTGCATGCTTATTTAGATAGGATTTATCATCATCTAATGTTCACAAAGTATTTTTAAATACTAATTTAATAAAATTAATTAAAATTTTGCCTACTGTACATTATAATGTTGTGATGCATAAAATTAACTTATAGCCTTTTCAACAACTGATTTAACATTTTGTTTTATTTCTAATTTACTTAGACAAAATTGTATAGGCCAATATTATATCGGCAATATCGATTGGCCATAACGTGAAAATAGTTCTCAGTTTATCTGTATCGTTCAGAAATTTAGTTCTGCCAGCTGTACCCATAACCTTAAGCAAATGTATGTCATACAATCTAGCATATTGACATATTATGGATGTCGCACAATCTGGTTACCCAGAATCACACTGTACGATCTCAAAAACAATCATAAAGGACATAAAAATTTTGTTAAACGACTTACCTGACATTCCTACTATAGTGCCAATTCTGAGTGGATCTGATTCTCATTATTGATTTAACTCTCTTTTTACGCTAAGTGAGATGCCAGCAGTACTTACCAGCTGTTATTTTAGTCAGAAAGTTGGCAAAAAGATCCAAATCCATAATGAAGGTCCAGTGCAGTGACAAATTTAGCTGTAGTTACGGTATTCGAAGGAAGGTCAGAATAAATGAAGAAGTGTTGTGTAAAAGATAATATACTGGAGACATTCCTATCCAGGCTGTATTGAATTTAGAGGATGCCGGTATTAGCCCCCCCCAAAAAAAACTCATTAGGCAGTTTGCTTCATTATTTTCTACAGAGATTATCTGACATGTTTGATTTTGACTGAAAAGACTTAAATCACTAAGTATGTCAGAATTTACCTGTTGTTCCTGTCATTATAATCCTTTTCTGAGCCGTGCAAAATCAATATATACATCAACGCCTCGAAATCCGTCTAGTTCAGGCATGCTTTTGGTATCAAACAGATATCAGATCAATATATTCTGTCTCTGAAACCCCTGAAGATTTCCATAATCTTTCTTTTATTAATTTGTATTCACACTCAGCACATTTTTCCTTCTTGATATTTCACTGAGCGTCCTCTACAAATTGATAAGGACTGTGTGCAACATTTAAATGCCAAGTACTTTAGGGGGTCATATTATACATTTTTAGTCATTTTAATGTGTTTTTGCACCAAAAAGCAATGATAGTTTTACGTTTTTCAGAACTTTGCCTTTTGTGTCCCAGAAAAGAAAGAACACCATACAGGTTTGTAACAACATGAGGGTCAGTAAATAATGACAGTATTTAAATTTTTGGCTGAACTATTCATTAACATTAGAGCTTCAGTAGTTGGCCATATGAACATTGACTAACTGTTGCAATGAGAAACGTACACCCACATTAATTAATTTCTTTGCTAATACGTTTGTTTGAAAACACAATTAGCAAAGACCGAGCCAAACATTAGGCAGTCATATATAATGTAACAAGTCACTACGATCATTGTTTTCCTTTCTGTTAGTCACAGAGAATACAGCAGGTCAGTGCGTGAGTTTTCTCAGTAATTAATATCCTCGCCCATATGATCCAGCTGTAGTTGGTGGGGGGTGTCTCGGTGCAGTCTGCGTCCCCTCGGTCTGTGCGGCATCTGTGGCTGCTGACAGCCAGCATCAGTTCATTTCTGAGCAGAAAATGGCTGTAATTAAAAAGCCATTCCAGATCCCTTAACGCCTTCTGCCCCTCGCTGCCAAGAGCTTCCCCTTTGAGGAAAATAAGGTGGATGAGAGCCGTAAAAAGTTGATGTCTCCTTCCTTCATTCGAAGTATATATCACTCAAATGCAACTTTAATATACTTTGAAGTTGGGATTGAATCATGTTCAAGGTTTCTGCAACATCATAGCTAGAGTCGTGAGCAGGCAATACTGGTTCCTTTATTTCGGAAAATGTAAAAATTAAGTTAAACATAAATAAGCTGACTATATTTGCCTGGTTTGCCATTTTAAATATTTAAAAAAAAAATTGAAACAAGATAAATTTACTTCAGAAACAATGCTGCATAAGATAAAGACTTATTTCAACACACTATTATGGCAATTCGTTAACTGTTTTGAAAATATTTTGTTGAATTCGCATGATCTTATTTGTATGTTTTCGTACGATCGGTTTATAATTCAACACTCTCATGGTATTCTGTAACTTTTTTTGAAAAAGTTTAGTCGAATTCACATGACCTCATTCTTATGTTTTGTATGATCTCTTTATGATTTAACATTCTAATGGTAATTCGTAACTTTTTTTGAAAACGTTTCGTCAAATTTGCATAATCTCATTCGTATGTTTTGATCTCTTTATGATTCAACATTTTCATGGAAATTTCATGGAAACTTTTTTTGAAAATGTTTTGTCAAATTCGCATGATCTCTTTTTTATGTTTTCATACAATCTATTTGATTCAGCACTCATGGCAATTCGTAACTATTTTACATTTTGGTGAATTTTTGCCTAATTCATATGAATTTCTGTTCGTATGTTTTCATACAATCTTTTTACGTTTAACTGAAGGTTAGGTCTAGGGGTGGACCTTAATGCCCCACAAAAAAAAATTGTGCTGTCAAACGATTAATCGCATCCAAAATAAAAGTTTGTGTTTACAAAATATATGTGTGTGTAATGTGTATATTTATTATGTATATATAACTCACACATGCATATATAAGAAACATTTTATGTTTATATATTATATATATTATTATATATAATATAAATTATATGAATATAAAAAATATACATGTAAATATTTTCAAAATATATACTGTGTGTGTGTGTGTCTTTATATATACATAATAAATATACACAGTACACACACATATATTCTGCAAACAAAAACTTTTATTTTGGATGCAATTAATCGCGATTAATCGTTTGACAGCACTAAAAAAATTCAAACTAAAGAACTTTTTTCTTGCAGTGAACTGTGTGTAAATGTCAGAATTTGAAGCCATTTGCTTGAACTTAAGGGGTGTTTGGGTAATTGTCTGTGAATAAATTTGAGGTCTTTCTTGGGGCCCCGAGATCTTGGTGTCTCACACTTGTTTTATGTAAAAACATTTTCTTTCTCACCATTTTAAAGAGCAATTTCACAGCATTTATATCAAAACGTGTTACTTCGTAGATGAATCAGTGTTAAAGTTATCTTCCACTGCAGTGCAGATAAAAATGGATATGTGTATTGCTTTTGTGTGAAATGGCAAATTTAACTTTGTTCAGCCAAGTGTTTTGACAGGAACAGAGGGATTGTAAAAGAAGAACACTTAATGAAAACTTGGATCCGAAGGCTCAGGCTGTCAGAGAGTGTGAATATCTGTATTATGAGTCCAGGCTTTTGAAGAATATAACCTAACTTAGATGATTTTGGTGATGATAATGAAAGCAGATGGGTTTTAAATGGCCATTGCTTTTAAATCGTGAAGCTTACTTTTTTTTTTAAGTTAAAATACTACCTCATGTCCACTTTAATGTGCCAAGACAAGCACTCCAGACGTTACAACCCATTTTACTTATGCAATCTTTTTTTTTTTTTTGACTGGATATTCAATGAGAAAAATAAAATGAATTGTATCCATTGGGAATTGGACGGATAATGAAAAGTGGGTGTAACCTACCAGAATGGAGACAGATGTTTGAAGGAGAAGAGCTGAAAAGAGGGCATGGGGATGTTAGCCAAAAAAGGAAAAGCTGTTCCTTTTGTTTAAACACCACATTTTGTTTCCTTTTTTTTTTTCAAATGTATTCAAGACCAGAAATGCATTTGAAAAGTAAATGGAGTTATTTTGATTTCATGTTACTTGCAGAAACAATATCAAGGCCCTAACATCTGCGTGCTGACTTCATCAGTTCCTCCGCAGCCAACTTCCTCCAAACACATGTGTTTATGGGTGTGGGTCTTTCTCTCTGGAGCCCCTCTTCATATCTGGTCCAGAGAGCAACTGCAGCTTATTTGAATTCAAAGGGTGGGGCTACAAGTTCAGTTAGCTAACAAGAAAAAAAAACATGAGTTTCATATCTAAAAAACGCCAGAGAGATTGAGCCATCCAGATAGACAGACATGGCCCTTTAGCCTCATACACCGTTAAACTCAAGATAACTGCCAGTCGGTGAACATCATCTGGTGAAACGAGGCAACACAACCTGCTACCGTTGACCTGGTAAGTTTCAGCTCTGTCATTCACTTCACTTTGTTGGGTTTTTGCTGTCGTGAGACCCTTGCGTAGCTTCGTAAGGACACACTGCCCTTTCGCTGGGACAGAAGGTTGGGACATTAGATCCATGCTGCAAGGCAACACCTGCAATGTAACTAATAGCCAGTCTCATTCTGTCAAAGGCGACGCTTCGAATTTGACAAATAAGACTCATCACAGGCGCCTGGTCCTCTGTGTCATTTCTGCCTTTTCCTGGGAAAAGTTTGAAATAATCCACAACACCTTAATTAGCTGCCTAGTGCACGTATTCCTTCCCAATGTGACTTTATGCTGAAGTTAGGACAGAAACCTGCTGTTCGCTGTCTACGTAAGAAGATGACTCATAAGTGAGTGATTTGGAGCGCTCTACAGGCTGCAAACTCTCCATTGATTCCAGCAGAGTTTGGCATTAGCATAAGTATAAAATGTACATAGCAATTGTAAATATAACATTTTTAATTAGACTGACTGGAGTTTTTAATTATTTTCTTTGGTTTGTATAGTTTTAAGTGTATTTCTAGTCAGCATTTCTCTCAATTCCTCCTCCATCTTGAATATTTTTTTTTTCTTTATACTAAGCCGATTACAAAAAAGCACAAAATGTACACACTAAAATTGATTAAAAATAGTCCATTTTTAATTATTTATTGATAATTTTCATACATTAGAAGCGTGTAATTAGCATTTCTCTCAACTCTTCCGCCATTTTCCAGTAGAGTTTGTTTTTAACTTGTTGCTAAGCTAATAAGCAAAAAAGTACACAATAAATAAATGAATTTATAGCGGAGTTTCTTATTTTTTTCCGCATAACTTGTCACAATAGAAGCACAAGGACATTACGCACACAAATAGTGTTTTGTTTTAAAAAAAAATAAACCAGACTTTTCAATGGATTTTTTACAGTACTGAACACATTTTAAGTGTTTTTCATAACTTGTTGCAAAAGAAACACAAGAAAGACATTACACACACAATAATTGAGAAAATTAAAATTAAACCAGACTTTTCAATTGATGTATATACGGTAAAACAGCATTTCTTTTGAGCCACCCTCCATCTTTGATTCGTTTATTCTACTGTGTTTGCCGTAGCACATCCTGGGATTTCCATCTCTGGACGATATGTATGATTCTACCTTAGACTTGAGTCCAAATAGAAAATAAATTATAGAATAGCCTTTACACCAAGTATGTATATGATGCCTTAAAATGCTGTCTAAGTAGGCAGCATACTAGGTTTCAAAATCTCACAATTTACCTTAGCGTCTTTTATCTTTAGCACAGATGCTTTATTGTTCTGTAATTAGCTGTTTAATTAGCTGTTGTGTGTATATGTGAAACTTTAAACTTGAGATGGGCTCTTTGGTTGTCATATTCAAAACTGTTCAACATTACTGTGTTAAATTGTACTTAAATTAAGGAGGGAAACTCAAAATTCAAATTCCCACATGTATATACGTGCAGATCGTGCATCCTGCTAAGTAAACAGATGAATGTGTTCTCAACTGATAACTTTGAGTGCTGCTCCATGTTTCATCCAATGATAAATTTTCTAAAAATAGGGGCGTGGGATTGTATGCGTGCAGCGGCAGCCAATCAGACACCAGATCTTGCTTGGAGATTCTGTGCCGCAGCCAACAGCTTCACAGTCTGATATCAGACAACTGTCAGCACTTTCTGATCGCAACTGATGTGTCAGAGCGAACTGAGAGGCTCATGCAAGCGGTTTCTGAGTAGATGAACCAGTACAGAAGCAAATACAGTGTACAAAACATGATTATTCATACATTTTAATATGAATTTGTATTTGAAAGACTGATATCCCTATGTTTCTTGTCAAACACAGGAACTTTTAAAGTCAGACTACATACCCACAAGTCAGTCATGTCAGAGCCCACGACTTTCATCCCTACAACAGTCCCGGTGGGCCCAACTGTTAAAGCTCTACAGACCCCAGCATGGACTTTAAACAGTGACATCCGTAAGTGTGTTTCTCATAAGTCTGAATAATCATGGAACATTTTAATTATTATTATTATTTTTTGTTTTTTTACTTTAACATATCTTAAGAGGATGAGGTCTGAAATTCATTCATTCATTAACACATCCTTCCTTCCATCCATCCATTATTATTATTATTATTATTATTATTAATAACAATAATAATTGTTTTTAACTTCAGAGTATCTTAAGAGGATGATATCTTAAAAGTATTTATTTATCTATTTATTTATTTACTCATTCGTTATTATTATTATTATTATTGCTGTTGTTGTTATTAATAATAGTTTTTAATTTCAAAATATTTGAAGGGTGAGATCTACGATTAACTAACTAATAAATTAATCAATTTGTTTTGTTTGTTTGTTTTTAACTTCAAAATATCTTAAGATGATGAGATCTGATTTGACAGGAAAACAGAAAGATGGGAAAACTGAGTGAATGTAGAACTTGTGCGGATGGTGTTTTGTGATTCTGGTCTGGTAGTTCTTTGTTCAGGTTGCCCTTTGATTTAACGCCTTTGAAAAGTGCACGATTGGTGTACGTACACAAGGCCTTTTCATGATTCTCAGCTTTGAGCGAATATAACGTCAAGGCTTGTGTAAGTGTATTCAGAAGCTGCATTGATTCTTCAGACTGCTTGTGTGTGGATACAGCAGTTCAGGATCATGAAACAGGATCTACTTTTGTAACATGGATTAAAACTAAATGACTTCCTGTTAATAAATGTATATCTGATAGGTTACGGCTGTGTAATATATTGAGTTTCTCCACAGTCTTTTTTGTCTTCTTAAATGTCTTTGCGTCATCATCAAAGGCGAGGATACCGATTCAATACCTGTCCACTCGCTATTCATGCAAACAATACTTATTCGGCCGTCATTTTAGAAGGACTTTGGCCTGCGCTCTGACTGGCAGGAAAGTGGAGTGCCTGTATATTTTGCTGTTGTCTGAAAGATCTCCATGTTGAAGCAATAAAAAGCTTTTCTTCCAGTTGCATTCCTCCCTTTAGCCGTTATAGAGTGCCTCGCACTAAACAAATTGCACATCACTCTACTGCGCGGGCCGGCATAGAGCGAGCAATGTTTTGAAAGCTTGAGATTATTGGGCTGCCATACATGCAGCAACTTACCAAGAGAGATGGAGAGCATTGTATAACAGTTATTGTGTGCTCACAAAAAGGACCACTTACAATATGTACTAAAACCCCATTTGACCAGTAATTGTTTCTCAGGGGAGCTTCTGTAAAATAACATTTGCATGGCATTTCCGTGATAAAACTCATGTGTTTTGACTGCTAGTAATTAATTCAAGGGAAAATGTTGTTAAGTAAAGTTGCCTCAGATGTAGTCAGTCGTGTGACTTTTTCAGTGAGGCTTTGAACAAGCTAAAACCTTTAGGCTTTATTCAGGTGGTGATTGTTTTGTCATTTACAGGTCAGTTTATTGCTGTTCTTTCTCCATTGTTATTGTTTTTTCTCCATTGTCCAGGGGAAAATTCCCAGGTGATTATTATTTCCCATTATTTTATTATTATTTCTTTGGTAAACCGTAAATGCTTTGAGATTAGGTTTTGATGTACAGTAGACCGTTGTTTCCGCTCTTTCAAAATGTCTGAATTCTTGTGTGTAAAGAATGAGATTGACTGTAGGTTGAAAGATTTAGTTGTGTTGCCTACGTGAATAAAGTTATCACTTTTAAAAAGAACCATAAGTCTTGCAAAATAAAAATGCAAAGGTTCAGTGATAAATATTTAGTGAATTGGTGAGTTGTTGACTCAAGAAACAATTCAATTCAGACTCATGAATGAATCATTCCATCTGTTGAGAATGATTCAGTCAGTGCACTTCACAAACAAATCGTTCATTTGGTTTTGTAAACATGAAATTATTTCCAGTTTGTGGGTGACTCAATCATTTCATTTTCATGAAATCATTTCATTTCCGAGACCAGTTCTGTCAATCATTCAGATGGTTCTGTAAATCGTTTTTTTCATTTTCGCAAACTAGTCATTCAGTCCAATTTGTGAGTGAATCATTCATACCTTTTCTGTGAATCACTCATAATTATTCTGTGAATCATTCTAGTGTTTTTGTGAACAAGTCATTCAATCCAATTTGTGAATGAATCTATCATGTTGTTGGGTTCTGTAAATCATTCAGACGTTTCTGTCAATCATTTTAAAGTCATTCAGTCCAATTTGTTAGTCAATCAATCATTTTGCTGTGTGAATGAATCATTTAGTCCAGTTTTGTGAATCACGTTGTTCAGAACTAGTCTGAACAAACTGATCAAGTTCTCAACTTGTTCGCAAAATGGACTGTATGATTCAGTCATGAAATGTTTGAAATGTTCACAATCCATACTGAATGATTAATTCGCAAATCTGTCGAGTGGATTCTTTTGTTGTGGGAGAAAAACACTGACATTTTCTACTCCAATTGGTGTGTGTTAAAGATGAAAATGACCTCATCTCCAGGTTAAACAGTTAAATAATACTTAAGATCTTCTTCTTGTCTGTCCTGCCTTCAGATGTTGTGTAATGAACCTTCTCATTCTTCTGAATTCATAACGAAGTACATTTTATCTCCAGGCTGAGGTTAAAATGTTTTTGAGATTTATTGTTATTGTGCTTCTTCAAATCTGGAGGGCGTACCTGTCTTTTCTTTGCATGCCAAATCGACTGCAGGTAAACTAATCTACTTTTGAAGTCACCTGAATAAAGAAGCCCTCCAGACGAAAGCTTTTACGGTACATGCCAAGTGGACAGGGAATTGTGGGATTGCAGTCAATTGGGCCTGTCATGGTTTCCATGGTTGCCGTCTCCAGGGAGACACGAGATGAGAGAAGCATCCGTGCTGATATGGGTTCAGATGGCATGTGAATGGTCCTTAAAATCATTTACGCAATAACGAATGTGGTATTTTTATGGTTTTATAAGGTATCCACAGTACTACCCATCCATTCAAGGTTCAAGAGTTTCACGTAAATTTAGTTTTAAAGATTTCATTCACTGAAAATTGTTCAGTGTTTCAGTGAGTTGTCAACTCAAGACCCAATCGGACCAATTCAGTCGGATTTGTGAATTGTTCAATATGGTTTGTGAATGTATCAGTCAGTCAATTTTATGAACAAATTGTTCAGTCTTTTGATAAACAAGTCTTTTTGATTTATGAGTGAATCAATTTAATTTGGTAAATGAATCATTTACACCAGATCTGTCAGTCATTCTGGGCTCGTTCTGTGAATCGTTCTATCATTTCTGTGTAACATTCAGTTCAATATGTGAGTGAATCAACTTGTGTGTTCAGTGAATGAATCATTCAGATTTGTTCTATAATTTTTGCGAACAGGTCATTCAGTCCAATTTGTGAGAAATTAATTGTTTCATTTAATAAACAAATCATTCAGACCATTTCCGACTTCATTTTTGTGAAGTCATTCAGTCCAATTTGTAAGTGAATCATCCATTTTTCTGAATTCTGAATGAATCATTCAATCCAGTTCTGTGAACATTTAATCCAGTTTGTGAGTGAATCAATCAGTTCATTTGGTGAATATATCATTCAGACCGGAACCAGATTCATTGAAAAGATTAGACTTAAATTCTTTCACAAATTAGACACTGTTACCAATGACGTATAATATTAAGACCGTTGTCATGATCCAAACAATCCCCGATGGATAATATCAAGTCCCGCCTTTTTTGCCATTTATTGTTTATTTATATCAAGTGAACTACATGATGGTGTACTTCAAAGGATCACTGTTTAGCTGATTAGCATGTTCTTGTTAGCATTCTGCTACTAAAAAGCATCTACGCCATTGACATTTATTCAAATGTAGCCACATTATCTCAATATAGTATTTGTTTTCCGGTGACAAACTGTTTCTTGAGAACTTAAGTTGGCTTTTAACCTCATAGCTCAAGATAGTTGTTAGCAAAGGACTTGGAGGACCTTCTTGGTTGACCTGGTAGGCCACGTTTGGTCAAGTTGGCTATGGTTGATCAGGGCTACCGTGTTCTAAAAACCAGATTGACTGTCGTAAGCTAGTTTGACTTTGAACCAATGTCGATAAATTCACCAATTTTCTGCTGAGAAGGACAAGACAGAGAAAGCCTTAGGGAATTTAACATTTCCACCACTGTCATGAACTTGGAAGGACACAGCCCAAGGTAGGGTTACGAACATAGCAAAGAGGTTCACACATTCACAGAAAGAGGGCCAGAGGCATTAGACGACATGAGCATTCACTTTAGCACAATCCTCGAAAAAAAGAGTGAAAAACTCAGGTGTGGGTTGAGATTTCCTCTCCTGTTGGCACTTTCTTCTCACTTAGCGCGAAAGCAGCACATACACATTTCATCCTGTGTGAAAGGGAGATAGGACAGGGACAGGAAGTAGATACAGAGTCGCAATTTTTCTGTTGTCATACGGGCAGAAAATAATCAGCATGGAGCGATCAGGTCAACACAACCACACTCCTGCAGGAACAATAATAGCCTAGGAGTGCAGAAATAACCTAAAGCGCGCTGTACAATGGAAACTCAAATATGCTGCTAGAGCAAACGGACATGATTTTAAGTGTGTGCGCTACAGTATCTCTCTCTGATACACACACACACACGCTGTGCGCGTCAGATTAAGTGGGAGTGTCGGTTTATCGTGGGCTCTCAGGGAGTCACGGGCGCTGAGCTGGAGGACTCACACAATGTGTCTTGCAGGCCTGATAGCAGCATCCTCGGCACTACGTGCTCCAGTTGTCTTAATGTCCAAGAGTCTGAGACCACTAGAGTAAATATTTAAATACTTCTGTTTGCATTTGTGTATATTATTATTGTTATATATATATATATTAGTGTTGTCAATCGATTAAAAAATGTAATCGCGTTAATCACAGTCATGGACTGTGATTAATCACGATTAATTGCACATTTAAAATACTAGGATTTACCTGTAAATGTGTTGAAATAAAGAAATGCATGACAGGAAACAGAACCTTTCACACCTCCGCCATGTAATTTATGAGACATAATCCTTATTATTCTTTTATCATTATTCTTTTGTTTTTATTCAGCCATTATCAGCCTTTATACTGGCAATAAAACGTTTACCGAGCCACATCGCTTCAATCCCAGTATACATTTACCCAACTATTATCAAAAGTATTTCTAAATAAATACAACAAAACATTTTCTTGCGACCTTACGTGAAGTATTATGACAAAACGCATTATGAAGAAGAATTGGACCTGTTCAGCAGGTGCATTAGAGCTAATATTAGCAACATGCTACATAAGACAATTTATGAGATTAATAGTACACTTTTACTCAGAACTCACTTCAAACAACCATCGAGTGTTCGTAATCACTTCCTTTTGCGATCACATGTGTAATTTGGTTGTTTACTCTTGTTAAATTATGCTGTTTATAGCCTTTTTTATCATTCATTATCGTTATGAAAATATCCAAATCTCAAGAAAATCACATACAAACCATATCCTATAGTAATCAGGTGTTTATTATCTTATATAATCTATAGTGGCTGTTGTCATGTTTATTTCTGCTGTGTAAAGCCTTAACATGTATGCTCTGCTGAAACTCATGTTGTTTGTGATTTTACCGCCTCTCCGTTCTTAAGTGGCCAGGAATACATTCCAAGTATTATACACATTAGTAAAAGGATCTATTTAAATTTGTATTTGTCTATATACACTTTGGGGCGGCCACGGTACCTTTATAAAAGTAGGCCAAAAAACCGCAACCCACGGCTTTGTAATTTTTCCCGCGACTGAATTTTCAAAATAGTCCAATTGTGCGAGAAAACTGCGCCCCTGGCAACACTGGTTTGCTTTACCCTTATCATACAATAAGATGATGGCAAGAAGTTGGGGTCAAACCAAATGATTAATTAGCGTAAAAAAAATATTAACGCATTAAAATTTTTTGATTAATACCATGCGTTAACATGTGTATATATATATATATATATATATATATATATATATATATAATAATTCCTTACATTTATATAGCGCTTTTCTAAGCACTCAAAGCGCTTTACATTGTCAGGGGGTATCTCCTCATCCACCACCAGTGTGCAGCATCCACCTGGATGATGCGACGGCAGCCATAGTGCGCCAGAACGCCCACCACACGCCAGCTTACTGGTGGAGAGGAGACAGAGTGATGAAGCCAATCAGCAAATATGGGGGTGGTTAGGAGGCCATGATGGTCAGAGGCCAATGGGCGAATTTGGCCAGGATGCCGAGGTCACACCTCTACTCTTTTCGAAAGACATCCTGGTATTTTTAATGACCACAGAGTGTCAGGACCTCAGTTTAACGTCTCATCCGAAGGACGGTGCTTTTTTACAGTACAGCGTCCCCATCACTATACTGGGGCACTAGGACCCACACAGACCACAGGGTGAGCACCCCCTGCTGGTCTCACTAGCACCTCTTCCAGCAGCAACCTAGTTTTCTCAGGAGGTTTCCCATCCAGGTACTGACCAGGCTCAACCCTGCTTAGCTTCAGTGGGTAACCAGTCTTGGGCTACAGGGTGACATGGCTGCCGGCAAATATATATATATATACACACACACATATACATATATATACACATATACAGGGTGTGATGACATTAAAACCACGATGGCCTTTGACCTTTCTTAGATTACTATACAAATAATTTTGATATTGCAGTTTGTCTATTATTTATGTCTAATTTTTTTTTTTTTTTTTTTTACAAATCTTCCACCATGCTGAATTTATGTTGTACGTAAACTGCCATATAAAAAATACTGGTGCGGATTTTGATTAACCTTTGTGAATCTTTTTACTAAAATGATTCTTTCTGATTTGTTTATTGATTTGTTAGTAAACAAATCATTTAGTGAATGACTCATCAAAATAAGTGCTCAAATCTTTTTGTAAATGATTGATTCACTAAGATTAATCAAAACCCCCACCAACTAGTGGTGGATCAACAAGTAACCCTGAAAAATTGACCTCCATCTTTTATTCCTTTCGATTAAATGGTATATATATTTTTTATTTTTTTACTGTAAAATGTGTTTTTAAATGCAGTCTCAGACATATGGACCCATGTGTCTTCATTTCCATTACCAGGGGCGGACTTACCCATTAGGAAAAGGTAGGCAACTGCCTTGGGCCCCCAAAAGCCAAGGGCCCCCTAAAATGCTTTTCATATACGAGATGCGCATTAAGCGCGGACATTCAAATGCTTGCTGTTTACGGTGTTTATTACCACGACAACCGTCTGCGTGTCCGAGTTGAACGTGCTTCTTGTGTATCCTGCTTGTAGCAAATGAAAATATTATGCATCTGAAGCTGACTGCCGCACGAGCGCGGGGTCTCTCTTTCCCAGCATGCACACCCCTCTCTCTCTGCGTCTGCTCTGTTCAGTAAGTGGCTAAAAGGAGCTGCGCTTTCAGTTAAAACACACATATGTTGCTTCTCTAATTTTACATGCAAGTATAGTCGAAATCACAGCACAGCTATTGTCTTTATCTTATGTGTAGCCTATTTGATTTGATCAGATGACGGCACAATAATAAATCAGGATTTTTGTGCAGATTAACATCTTGGAAGGGAGAGCTGGTTATGTAGTCTTAATGGGTCACTATTTCATATTCATCCCGTTGTCTGACAACAGAAAAATATACCAATGAAAACAGTTTTATTGAGAATTTAGCTGTATCAAAATACAGTATGTGGCACAGAGAGGCAAACAAATCTAATAATAAATAATACATGTACATTTTGCATGTTCAGAAGAAGACCTGTCCGGTGAAAATTTAAACAGGTTTGTGTCAGTAAATTGCTCGGTGCAAAGAAAGAGAAGTAATAGGAACCTGGTATTTCTATGTTCTTTATTTATTTATTTATTTATTTATTTTTCATGTAAAAAGTTCTTTGAAAAACATCAATGACCTATGAAACATTCCAAAAGCAGAGAATGAATGTGCATTTTCAATAATCCAGTCTGCAGTTTTTGTTCAGACCAATGCGAAAATCCACCCACATAAATCCGTTTTAAATAATATAATAATTTATACTTCTGACTCATCCCTTTTCTTAAAAAAAAAAAATGGTTTAAAGGTTCAGTTGTGAGGTTTATCATTTTATAATTTATTTTGTTTTTTTGTTAAAACTTGTATCTCAACGGTAAATCAATTGCTATTTCGTGGTCTACAACATGAAAGAATAAAAGTGTCTGCTGACTGAAAAGAATCCCATTATAACATGTACATGAAAAATGTAGAAACATTGGACACAACTATGGGGCACCATTGTGCAGCAGCAAGCATCACGACAAAAAAGAAACCTCAAGGTTGATCTAGGTAAATGTGTGCAAATGTATAGGGCCCCATTCCTATATTTGCCTGGGGCCCCCAATTCACTAAATCCGCCCCTGTCCATTACATCACTGTTGTGCCTACAAGAATAGGTTTCAGAGTCTTTGCCCAAAATCCCACTGTGCTCTTGTCTTCTGCCGTCAATGAGAGCAGTGACAGCAGGAGAAAGAGACAATGGCATGTTTCCGTTGCATTCTGGGATGCGAGTAGACAGGAGTGTTTGGAGTAATTGACTGTGCCATACATCTTCCAGCAGCACAACTGAAGCTCTGGCGGATATTAAAATCGTCATTGTTTATTTTTAAAGACAAAAACCGCATTTGCAACACATTTAACCATTTATTTATTTATATTTTTACTGATTAAAAATAAGGGAACAGGTTTTTTTTTTTTTTTTTTTTTAGAAGCATATTTTTTTATGCATGTATTTTATTATTCATTTAATACTTGTTTTACCCATTTTCTTTTGTCTGTTTGTTTGTTTATTATGGTGGCTGAGAGAGCTCAACGCGCTGGAATTAGAAAAAAAAAAAAACACCTGCAAATTAAGACAACAACTTAATCAATTTGACAACACATGCGCTGCAAATGCTCACAGCACAACCAAACAAAAAAAAATTCTTTATTTGTTTGCGTTGTGAGCATTTGCAGCACCTGCTGTCGAACTGATGAAGATGTTTTCTTGATTTGCTGGTGCTTTTTCTATTTGCATGTGTTTTCTGAAGTTGCAGCGCGTTGAGCTCTCTCGGCCACCGTAGTTTATTGATTGATTGATTGATTGGATGATTGATTTTTTTTTATGAATAACACCAGGATTTTAAAATACATTGTTACTAGTAGCTAAATGCTTCATTTACATATTCCTGAAACACTCAATTCCTCATATAATTCAGTCTTTGGGATCTTTGAGAATAGCTGTCATTTGTGATTTATACAGACATGGTGTACATTAAGTTCTGCTCTCAATGTGCAGGAATGAAACTCCTGCATAAGAAATTCCTTACTGAAAACGTACAAAAAATCCCTCTTTCAATCGCTTTGTCTCATTAGCTAAAAATGGAATGTGCAATTACAGTAAGGTCTGGTCCCACTACAGCTTCACTATCAAATCAAATCAGATGTTCTCACACATGCACACAGGAAATAAAAACGTTCTTCACCTTTTGCTTCCAATTTATTCACGGGGACTTTTTTTTTTTTTTCTTTATTATTTTGTTTTGAATTTGCCAAGAGAATGAATGCAGAATGAATCACTACGTGGTTTGTAGATCACTAATTGTTTATTATAGATACTACAAGAATTTAAATATATATATATATATATATATATATATACATTTAATAAAAATCAAATGCTGCCAGTTTAAAATACATTTTTATTTTGTTCTATTGGGAGTTTTGTACATTTCGTAAAATATGCAGATTAGACCAATTTTGTAGCTATGTTTATTTATGTTTATTTTAATGTTTATTTATTTATGTAATCAACTCAGTGTTTGATTTCAAGAGATTTATTTTGCAAAATATTTAATATTTTTAATTTGTTTGTGTAAATGAACAAGGCTTTGACATTTTAAGATAAAATAGGCAATAAATTAAAAGGTAATTTACAAATATGTTATGATATATCGCTAAAATTGTAATATAATTTTAGTAATAATAAAATATAATAATATCAAAATATCAATAATATTATAATTTAATTATCATATTATATGTGTCATATTTTTGCCTGTAGTATTTCCCTGCATGTAAAGTTTTTTTTGCAGTATATTCAATTATCAGAACACAGCTTTTTCTTCTTGTTTCATTTATTATTCCAAAGTTTCTGAGAAAAAGTAAAATTGTCAAAACGCAGCTTGTGGAAAACATCATACATTTTTTCTTCCCATTTTTTCAGAAATCATTTTTTTTCTTCCCTAGAGCGGATGTCTTCAATGTTGAGGGAATATTGACGACAAGCTTTCTTATCAGGCCTAGAGGTTTTTTTATTTTTTCTCGGTAGCAGCAGTAGAAAAGTAGTTTTGCAGGAAGGTAATTTCATTTAGTGTTCACGCTCTCGGCCCCTCGCTGAAACTCACATCGGTCCACGGATCTCTGGAGATCGTCAACATGCCACTGGAACCAGTTTCCAGAAACTATGCTATACTGAGACTGCTGCTTATAATGATTTTCAAAAAGCAAACAACATGCTACCAGGGCGTGAATAATATGATGGGCTCTTAAGTTTTCATTTTACATAAATACAGAGCAGATATGTAAAATTTAGGTGGTCTGAGTTCATATTTATATTCGGTGCAAAATAGACATAAACAGAAGTCATGAATGTCTAAGGTCTCCATAGCAACAGTACATGCACTTCATGAGCACATTTTGTTATTATCTGTTGGCAAATTGGTAAATATGCATTGGTAAAATAAGCCAAGGACTGTGTTTATTACTTACCTTTAATATAAACTATATTATAGAAAGTTTATTTTATTGTATTTTATTTTTTCAGAAAAGAAAGAAACAAAAATATTTTTCCCCAAAGACATTAAAATATAAAATGTAAATAAAATGATTCAACCTCAACTTTATAATTCTTATATAAATAATATAACTTAATCTTAATATAAATTTATGGATTTCAAAATTACTTTAGAAATTATTTAAAAAATCTAATTATTATTATTATTAATTTATATTTATTATTTATTCACATTTTATTTTTTATGTTGAGGTAATAGCTTTTTCTTTCTTTCTTTCTTTTTCTTTCCTGACGTTCATTTAATATATGTTAATATATAGGGAGAAAAAACGTGAACGCATAATTGTATTCCCATTTTGTATTTGTGTAGCTATTCCATTTTATGTTTTTCTTTCATTATTTGTATGCATTATTTATATATATATATATATATATATATATATATATATATATTATTGCAGAATACTTTAATCAATTATTAAATTGATAAAGTATATAATAAACTGTAAAATATTATTACTATTATTAAATAATATTTATACATTATTAAATTATATTTCAGTTACCGGTATTTAATATTTTAGTTTATTTTATATTATTTATTCAAATTTTATTTTAGGTTTTTCTTTAATTAATTTTACTTATTTATTTATTTACTTATTTATTTTAAGATCAAATGAAAAGTTCCATATATGCAGTCTGCTTTGAAAGTGAACTTTTTTTTCAGTATCTCTAAATTTCATAAAATGAAAGATACTATAGCAAGTAGCCTTGATAGAAACATAGACTTGTTTGACAGAAGAAGACCGTCTGACATGCTTAGCTTCACTATGAGAGACTTTTCCAGTTACATCTGACTGGGATCATCTGTCAACGGCAGCCGAGAGTAATGCTGTAATACCGCAAAAAACCCAAATAACCCACCTGAATCCTCCTCTGCCCTGTTACCCTCTCTCTGGTTCTCCCTCTCCTCCACTACAATAGCACCCTACTGAGGGCACGTACACCAAATCAAAGCTCGTAGCGCCCGTCAGCGCTGACGAACACATCTGACATCTCCGACGCAATCATGCGTTTGATCAGCGTGTACGTTAGCGTATGAGCGCGGTAATGAAAGCAGGAGCTGGCGTGTCCGTTCTGTCAGGGCAGGAGTCTGGGGAAGTGCTGCGTGCCTCCTGGTGAGACGTCTCCGTGTTTTCGTGCCAGGCTGGAAAGGGCTTTGACAGGTGGAACATTGCAGACGTAGACTTTCTGAGTCATTTTGCGATTTATCATAGAAGAAGAGCTCTCTGATTAAGCGCGGGCTCAAGTCTTAAAGGAACAGTTCGCCTGTTTTAATCACCCAGGTCTTCAGTCTTCCTTTTGAATCACAAAGCCAGTCCTAAATGAAAGAAAACAAGTTGACAAACAGAATGAATCCAATATTTGGTGATAATATAGCATAATGACTGATTTATAAGCAATTGAAATTACAAATTGAAAAAATTCCGAAAATTAAAAAAAAAAAATTCTGAGAAATACTTATACCCTGTGTGAACAAAGTCAGTAAGTTTGAGTCCAATGCGATAATGTTAACTAGTATTTTCGGGAAAAAGAAAATCATCTCCGGGTCAATTTGGCCCGAACACAACCAGAGGGTTAACATAGTCACTTGAGTCATTTAAATGTTTGCTTTGAATCATTTAAGGTGATCATTTTAAGTGGTTGTTTTGAGTCAAAATGATCATTTAAGGCAGTCGTTTTGAGGCATTCAGGGAGGTCAATGTATTATTTAATGCAATCACTGTGAATCATTTAATGCGGCTAAACTGAGTCGTTAAGAGATGGTCACTCTGAATCATCAAGTTAATCACTTTGAGTCATTTAAGGGGGATATTCTGAATCATTTAGGGTGATTACTTTGAATCAATTAAGGTGGCCATTTTGAGTGATTTAATATGGTCAGCTGAGCCATTTGGGATGGTCACTGATTCATTCAAAGTTGTCACTCTGAGTTGTCATTTAGGGTGATTACTTTGAATTATTTACGTGATCACATTGAATCAAAGTTTTAAAAAGTATTTAAGGTGGTCCGCTTTGAATCATTTAATATAGTCACTGAGTCATTTAACTGGGTCATTTTGAATCATTTAAGGCAGTCAATGAGTCATTTAAAGTGGTCACTTAGAGTCAATTAAGGCAGTAACTGAGTTTAAGATGGTCACTTTGATCCAAGAGGTCATTTTGAATCATTTGTGTGATCACTTTGAATCATTTAATACAGCTACTGTGAGTTGTTTAAGGTAGTCACACTGTATCATTTAAGGTGATTACTTTGAATAATTTAATATGATCATATAATCATTTATTTATAAATCATTTAATACGTTCACTTTTAATTCTTCAAGGAGGTGTCTTTGGTAGTAACTGACTCATGTAAAGTAGTCACCTTGAGCCATTGAAATGGAGTCATTTTGAATCATTTGATAAGTCCACTTTGAGTTGTTCAAGGTAGTCACTTAATTCATTTACGGTGGTCGCTTTGAGTCATTTCATTCAGTTTAATGGCAGCCAGCCAGTTTGGGGTCACTTTTTACAATTTCATTTCAAGGTAACTTTAAGCTGTAAAAGCAGGTTAGTCAACATGTTTTCTGTCACATCTGCTCGTTTGAGAATGTACCCATTGTGTCTCATTATTATTGAACTGCTTCAAATAATCGACCTAATTTGGCCCTCATGTACAGTAACTCCACTTAAAAAAGGCTGAGTGAGTCATTCTGTCTTTTTTCTTTTACATTGTGCCAGTGTTAATGAGAAAAAGGAGAGCATCTGTCAGATATGTGGAGCTCGGTGCCCCAGAAGTACCGCCAATGTGTGTCTATATATGTGTGTAAATGAGTATGTTTGCCTGTGTGAGCTCTGTGCCCCAATAAGACCAGCTGTAAATTTCAAGGTCTCTACACTGGCTCATAGCGCCACTGTATGAGGCCCTCAGAGATCCAATGAGACGCCTCGGCGTGCCACAGTGACAGCTGGGAAAATGATGGCTCAGATAAATTAATAAACTGCTAGAAGAAAGAGAATGCATCTAAATCAGGCCATGCCTCATATGATGAGCTTATATGCTTTATTAAAAGTGCACTGCACTTGTCTATTAAAAAGAAAGCAGGCAGTGACAAGAATCATGATGATGGTGGTTTTGGGTTCATATCTGTGTGAAATCACAGACAGACATTACTTTTTCATTGATTCTTTGCTGTTTTGAGGTGCAAGGAATCATGGGATACTGTTCAGAATAAAAGATGAAATCTCTCAGCACTCCTGTCATCTCATATCGAGCTCATTACACTGAGAATGTTCACCGACTCTCTCTAATTGTCATTTTCCATTTAAACATGTCAAAACATAGAGCAGTCATTGTTAGCGTTAGCAGTCATGAACCTGAGTACATGGACTCCTGGCGCAGATTTTTGTGTTAAATTAGATCTCGCCGCAATGACACGTTGTGCTTGCGACACTCAGACGGCTCAAACGTGTTGATGCTAGGGGATTATATTCAGAAACAGCTCTCGCCAGTAAGGCTACAATGAATTGTTCTCACAGTGTACATAACGAACTTGATTCCTGTGAGAAGTTACTCTTGGTAACCACAGAGAAATCATAGCAATGTGCTAAAACCACTCGAGTCACCTTTACAACCGCATGTGTGCTAAATCTGGTAAACTATTGTCAGAATGCATTAGCAACCATAACGCAATGAACTAAGTCCACTCCAAATATCGAAGAAACTGATTAACGAAGCAATAAAATAACTCAAAACACTTGCATCCGCACATAGTGTGGTAAAAAGTCAGAACACACTAGAAACCAAACCGCAATGTGCTGAAATCACTATGAACTCAGTAGAAACTGTGTAGCTGTGTGTTAAAATAACTCAAAACACCACATGTGTGCTAAGTAGAATATAGCAGTATTGCGAAAAAAATTGCCAGAATAATTGAAGAATTGGCTAAAAACACATCTCTTCCATCTTTATTTGACCCTCTAACTCTCTATTCTAATTATATTCTTAAAAAAAAAAAACTTGCCCCTTTTATACTTGCACTCTATTCATTTACTAACTGCTTGTTTTCTTTTTTTTTTTTTTTTAAAGAACACTAGCTTCTCTATTCTTTTTGTATTATATCTATTTGTTTTCTTTTATTTATTATGCAATTAACAAAAAAAAAAAAAAACTGTGTTAACGTGTACTGCGTTACGCTAACTGAGACTTGTCATAGCACTTGCATATTGCTCTTTGGTTGATTTTGATTGTTTCCATTGTCCTCATTTGTAAGTTGCTTTGGATAAAAGCTTCTGCTAAATGACTAAATGTAAATGAATACATTAGCAGCCAATTATACTTGCGCTAAATACAATCAAAACACTCACAACTGCATATGAGGTAATTGTATAGTTGTGCAATTGCATAGTGATGCACTAAATCCGCTCAGAACACACTAGCAACTGTGTATGCGCTAAATCTGCTCAGAACACATTAGCAACTGCGTATGCACTAAATCCACTAGCATTTGCATAGTGATGCACTAAATCCGCTCAGAACACACTAGCAACTGTGTATGCGCTAAATCTGCTCAGAACACACTAGCAACTGCGTATGCGCTAAATCCGCTCAGAACACACTAGCAACTGCGTATGCACTAAATCCACTAGCATTTGCATAGTGATGCGCTAAATCCGCTCAGAACACACTAGCAACTGCGTATGCACTAAATCCACTAGCATTTGCATAGTGATGCACTAAATCCGCTCAGAACACACAAGCAACTGTGTATGCGCTAAATCTGCTCAGAACACACTAGCAACTGCGTATGCGCTAAATCCGCTCAGAACACACTAGCAACTGCGTATGCGCTGAATCCGCTCAGAACACACTAGCAACTGCGTATGCGCGCTAAATCCGCTCAGAACACACTAGCAACTGCGTATGCACTAAATCCACTAGCATTTGCATAGTGATGCGCTAAATCTGCTTAGAACACACTAGCAACTGTGTATGCACTAAATCCACTCAGAACACACTAGCAACTGCGTATGCACTAAATCCACTAGCATTTGCATAGTGATGCGCTAAATCTGCTCAGAACACACTAGCAACTGCCTATACACTAAATCCACTCAGAACACACTAGCATTTGCATAGTGACAAGGTTATTTTCGTAAACGAAAACTGAAACTAAGACTAAAACTATTGGTCAAAAAACATTTTCGTAAACTGAAATAAAATTTTAATTTCTAAATAAATGAAAACTAAAACTAATCGAAACTAACAACAGTAACTGAAAAACTAATGAAAATAAAATAACAATTACCAAAAATAAATAATCGTGTTCGTGATTTAATAAGCTGTCATTCTGTGCCAGAAAATCGGATCTGTGGTTGTTTAGGGAAATAGATGGCGCTTCGTGCACGTGAGCTGCGTCCTAAGCGGCTATTCACAGAGGGTGCGTCCGAAATCGCATACTTCCCTACTATATAGTATGCGAAAAACAGTATGCGAGGCGAGTAGTATGTCCCAATTCATAGTATTCGAAAAATAGTAGGCGAGAAGTACCCGGATGACCTACTACTTCTTTCCGAATTCTGTAGTAGGCATACGATGGACACTTTACTATCCCATGAGGCTGCGGGAGAAGCGGCATCATATTCGAAAAATAGCGGAAAGCCGCGACGCGGCTGTCTTCAAGTGTAAAGTACCTCAGGGAAAAACATTGTTGATGTTCATTGTGGTTAACTTGTACTTGTTTAACATCATCCAAGTAAACGACTGACTTGTTGAGGGTTTAACAAACAGATAAAACTACTTTAACCTCAATGTAGTACATCAGCTTGTTAACGCTGCTTTCTTTAAATAGACGGTTCATTAAGCCTTAAGAATTTAAATCATTAACGATGTTCGCGCAGTGAAGTGGGCTCTTTAAATTTTCGCGCTGTTGTGAAGACGCATGACACGTGACAACATCAACATGGCGGATGTAGTACGTCCGAGTTCCATTCATACTACCCTCATACTATATAGAACGTACTTTTTTAACGGTCGAGTAGCACGTTCGAATTCAAATGTAGTACCTACACAAGTAGTATACGATTTCGGACGCAGACAGAGAATGCGTTTTTGCATTTAAAAAACAAGACGCGGGCTATGAAATGGGAAATAATAATAATGCACACCTTACAGCGCACGAACGTTTAAAAGCGTGCTTGACGTGCGAGAACAACATGAGAGTGAGTTAACAGACACAGAATTAAAAGTTTTGGATGAGCTGACTTTAGTGAATAGTCATTTTGTCACGCTTTGCGATTACTATGGTAACGTCCGCCTCGAGTCCATGACACGAGCACCGCCTCGACTGTATAAAACACATCCAAAATGAGAGAAAGCGATTGCCGCGCTGTGTTTTCACCGCTGGCTGTGTTGTGTAAAAGGGGCTTTAGAAATGGGATTGATTGCGTTGCTGAAGCGCGTGCGCGGCTACGCGCTGGAGTGGCTCGTCAAAGTAAAGTGCAAACATCATTTAAATCACCATCGCATTTATTTTTGAGTAGTATGAGGTTTCAAAGCATTTTAGATTGTTTCTTCTTATTGTGTACGTTCATTGAGGGAGACGGGACATGCAGTGTGCACCGGTGACTCCTATGTGCAAAAAATCCAACAAATGAATGCATGGAAAACACAGATGGACTAAAATCAAGTTTATAGAGTTTCAATGACGATTGCAAACAACATGCCTGCGTCCCAATGTGCACACTGTCCATGCTAAATTCTATCTGATATTAGTCATTTTTAATAATATTTAGGGCAGATAGGGTGGATAGTATGCACATTGGGGCTCACAACACACTAGTGACCGTATAGAATTTTACTTAAACCATTCACACACTTGCAACTGCAAAGCAACACCCACAACAACCTTGCTTTGACAAGTTTTGCATTTGCAACATTTTTTTAAGCAGCCATCTGTGTTGATAAATGTTATGCTAAGCACCGTAGCTCTGCTGATCGAACTAAAACTAAACTGAAATTATAGGAAATTTGAAAACAATATTAAAATAAAAACTCATCCTTGCATAGTGATGCACTAAATCCACTCAGAACACACTAGCAACTGCGTATGCGCTAATTCCACTTAGAACACACTAGCATTTGCATAGTGATGTGCTAATTCCACTCAGAACACGCTAGCAATGATATAGTGATGCATTAAATCTGCTCAAAACACGCTAGCAACTGCGTATGCTCTAATTCCACTCAGAACACACAAGCAATCGCATAGTGATGCACTAAATCCACTCAGAACACACTAGCTACTGCGTATGCACTAATTTCACTCAGAACACTCTAGAAATCGCATAGTACGTTGCAAAAAAGTTCAAAATCCTGAAAACATAAAGCAATCCTCTAAAACCACTCACAACACACTAGTAACCGTATAGAAATTTACTTAAACCATTCACACACTTGCAACTGCAAAGCAACACCCACAACAACCTTGTTTTGACAAGTTTTGCATTCGCAGCATTTTTTTAAGCAGCCATCTGTGTTGATAAATGTTATGCTAAGCACCGTAGCTCTGCTGATCGAATCAAAGAACTGCAGTTTTGTGATCAGAGCCAAGTGTTGGGTTTTATTGTGAGCAACTGATCCTCAGTGTGTCTTTTAGCTCGACTGTTGACAGTGTCGACATAGACAGGAATATTATATTGTTATATTTGACAGCAGCTGAAGTCTAGGCAGGAGTCGTCGTGAAGAATGTCATTCTGAAGGCATTTTCTGCACTGGAGAAAGAGTTCTGGCACACATCACAGTTTCCTGCTCTCCTAAGTGAACAGTTGTGTTCTGGTGAAGTCATGGGTACAAAGGGCCTTTTTAAGTGACTGATTCTGTGGCCAGTTGTTTTTTTGTAACTCAGTGGTCACTGGGGATAGCGCTTAATTCTCTATAAGCTTATTTTCACTCAGTGTGCTTGGAACACTGCAAAATTATTTTTTTAATATTTTCTTATTTTCGTAGGCATGTTTTTCAGTCTAAAATGTCTAAACATGCTTAAAAAAAACAAAACAAAAACCTTTTACTTGAAAAGCAAAACTGTGTAAGTTGGTAAAAAGAATTTGTTGAATTAAGTGTATTTTCATTTATTTTTATTTTTAGCAAACTTTTTCAAACTGTTTTTATAGGGTTTATGTAGACTATTTAAATGTTAATTTAACTTATTTTAAAATATTTTGACATTTCTGCTGGTAAAGATTTGTCAGGAATGATTATTGTGACTGATATTCAGGTTCATGATAGAAAACAGAAGGACAAGCTGGGTAAAAAAATAAAATAAAAATAAGTAAATCTCATTGTGACTTTTTATCGTACAATTCAGACTTATATTCTGAGCTTGTTTCTGGCAATTTTATGTTTATATGTTAATATCTCACAATTCTAAATAAACTCAAAATTGCTAAAAAAAAAAAAAAAACTCTGAATTCTGAGTAATTCAGACATTTTTCTCAGAATTGAGAGCTTTATATCTATATTCTCAAATTGAGTTTATATTATAAGATATAAATTTAGAATTGCAAAATACAAACTCGTAATTCTGAGAAAAACAATCTGAATTGCAAGTTCATATCCTGCATTTCTGAATTCATATCTCAGAATTCTGAGAAGAAAATTCTCTTTCTCAGAATTATGAGGGAATAAATCTGAATTGTAAGAAGAAAAAAAAGTCACAATTACGGTTTTATTTCCTGGTGAAAATGGGCTTCCATAGCGAGCTGTTTGCATTGCATTGTAGGACTCCATGTTCAGCGCAATTTGCTGTTATATTCTGGATATTATGAACACATTGGCATATTGTGCACAGTTTACAAAGTATATACTGCAGAAAGAGTAGTATGGTAGTATGCTATACTGAAGATAGCTCATGACTTAGTATTCTGGGTAAAAATGTTGTATCTCAGTGCTTTCAGATAGTTGTAGAAGTTACTGAGGTAAAGAATTATGCAACACCTCTCCAAAATGTCTTTGACAAATATGATTTTAGTCTATAATGTTTTAAAACACTTCAACACACACAAATCTTGGTCAGAAAATCCATGGTTTCTAGAAGCTCCAGTTAAGAGCTCGAACACCCCACCCTAAAGTATCTCAAAATGTTCAAAAATAAGTTAATTTCATGCCCACCACCTGGCCAGTTATTCCAACCTGATACCGTTCCTGCTCAATTTCCTGTCGAAACCTGCAGTGCGGCTGCGTATTTGAAGCGAGCATGCTATAGAAAAATCACACCTCCTGTCCACACCTGTGAGGGCTACAATAATAGCATCTGAACACACGCTGTGGTCGGCAGATAAACCAACCCCAGCGTGTTGAGGTTTGTGCAAATGTTTGGCAAAAAAGGTGCAGGAAGAGAGTGGGTGTCGCTATTTCAAGTGGGATGCTGTAGTTCGAGACTTGTTATTTGACACATTTGTTGAACGTTATTCCTTGATGAATATATAATTTATAAGTATATACATTTATACTTTTCTATATACACATATCTAGATATATTTTATATAATGTATGATTTTAGTAAAAACAGTATTAGTATAGAATGCAGTATAGAATAGTGTATACAAAGGTATAAATTAAACAAATTATCTATCTATCTATCTATCTTTATTTACTGCCAGTTTATTTGTCAGTCCATTCATTTCCACTTATTTATTTTTACTTATTTTTTATTGTGTGTGTGTGTGTGTTTATATTGCGTAAGTCTGTAAAGACAGTATGTTGAATTACGTAAATTTTTTACGGATTTAAATAGGTTTTTGATTTAAAAATGTCAATGGGTTTAGAAAAACGTAATTCATCATATATTATCTGAAAACACATTTGACTATTTTATGCAAGTTTGCTTGAAATTAAAATGTACTATGTTAAAGGGTTAGTTCACCCAAAAATGAAAATTCTGTCATTAATTACTCACCCTCGTGTTGGTCCAAAGCTGTAAGACCTTTGTTCATCTTCGGAACACAAATTAAGATATTTTTTATTAAATCCGAGAGCTCTCAGACCCTTCATAGACAGCAACACAATTGCAATGTTCCCAGGTCCAGAAACTTAGCAATCAGTAAAATAGTCCATGTGACATCAGTGGTTCAACCGTAATTTTACGAAGCTACAAGAATATTTTGTGCGCAAAGAAAACAATAATAACGTTATAAGCATGTAATAAGCGCGTGCATGCTGAATGTAAACAACACTCATTATGTTGATTACGTTCTGGGGTACTCTCCAAAAGGGCAGAAGATTGTAACTCGTGGAGAAGAATTATTGAATAAATTATGTTATTATTGTTTTCTTTGCGCACAAAATGTATTCTTGTAGCTTCGTAAAATTACTATTGAACCACTGTTGTGGACTATTTTACCGATGTCCCTGTTACGTTTCTGGACTTGGGAACATTGCAGTTGCATTGTTGTTTATGGAGGGTTAGAGAGCTCTCAGATTTTATCAAAAATATCTTAATTTGTGTTCTGAAGATGAACGAAGGTCTTACGGGTTTGGATCAACATGAGGGTGAGTAATTAATGAATTTTTGGGTGAACTAACCCTTTAAATGTGCTTTAATATTTTGATTGGTGAAAATTTGTCAAGAATGTATATATACTACACACACAAAACAACGTTAATGATAATAGTATGAATAGCATGTTAGCATACCCTTTGAGTCACGTCAAAAACATATTTCCATCTTTATTGGAACGTGTCTCATAGCATGTTTTTTGAGAGAGCGGGTCGATAGTGAATATGTTAGCTTAGCTGTTTTGTTGTGTGTGTGCGCTAACATGGAAAGAAAAAGTCACTTTCATCTCTCTGAGGAAAATATTACAACCTCTTTAAGGTTTTTTTCCCCAACCAATCATCTTGTCATTTTGATTTATCTGAAGTGTGTATCTCCCTGCATGTGTTTGTGTGAGAGGGAGACCGAGAGACTATTAGGTGATGGTTTTATGAGGAGAACGGAGGGGGTACAAACGACTTCCACGGGGGATGAACTTATGGCTCTGTCTTATAGCTCTATTTAATTTCTCACCGTCTCCCTCGCTGTGTGAGTAAGAGTGGAAGTTGTGCATTAATACGCTTTAAATTATATCAGCAACTTCAGTAAAGACCCCGCAATTACCACACGCAGGTCCATTTCTCAGAGGCTAATGCTAATGTAAACGTTTACAAAGCGGCTGTTTTAATATCTCTACACCCAAAATCCACTTTCATTCAGTAATTTGGGAGAATGTTCTGGGTTTAATACAAGTTAAGCTCTATTGCCACAGAAACTCATTTTTACCGAAATCAAATAAAAATTGCGTTTACAGTGTAATGGGGCGAGGAACTGTATCAAGTAAACGCTGAAGTACAGTACAGAGGAAATATACTTGACATATATGACATATACTTACAAAGTTTCTAATACTCAGTATGTTGTATGTTGTGGACCCATCAAAATAAAGTGTTAGAAGATATTAAGCAGACAATCTACTAACACTCTAATGACATGTAGTTGCAAAGTTACACTGTAAAAAGTGATAAGTCGACTTAACTTTAAAAAAAATTGAGAAAACCCATTGCCTTAAAATTTGTAAGTAAATGATAATTAAAAAAATAAGTTAAGTGAATTGTCAAGTTCACTTAACTTTTTTTTTTTTTTAAATGATCATTTACTTAATCATTTTAAGGCAACGGGTTTCCTCAATTTTTTTAAGTTAAGTCAACTTATCACTTTTTACAGTGTACTTACTGTTAGTAGAATGTGTAAAGTGGACTATCGAAATAAAGTGTTACCTTTCATTAAAATTTTTAGTAAAGTTTATTTTTAAATTAAACTTTTAGACAAACATTAAAATAGTAAGGAAAATAAACCTGAATAAGCTCTTAAAAACTTTTATTTGCATCTTACTATTTTAGCGCTAATAGATTACAGGTTAAATACTGCATACTAAAGTGTTTTTGTGCAACAATTTTTTTCTTTTTTTTTTCTTTTTACTAAATTTAAAATAACTTTACAGCTCAAATAACATATTTTTGAGCATAAGAATAATATTTTTATTAAGTTTATAAATGTAATTTTTAGGTGAACACTGAATGTTACATTTAATTTTAAAACTTAACATATTTTTGTGCATATTTTTTACAATTTTAATTTCTTTTAAGTTTATTTCTAAATCACATTTTTTAGGTAAACATTGAAGTAGTTTTTTAGTTTTTTACATGAATCAGCTCTTTTCAACAAAACAAAACTCTCTAGGATGAATTGCTTCATTGGCATCTATTGTAAATGTATTACTGCATATGCAGCATTTGTTTGTTTTTATCAATTAAGCGATTAGTGGTAATTGTCGCAGATGTTAAACTTGTACTGAACCCAGAACTTTCTTTTAAATGCGGTCTGCACACACATATACAATCTTGCTCTTACACATATTCATTAAAATTCTCTCGGTGCTCCTGATGGGTGATTGTTTACTTCCATTACCCTTGATGGCAATAACAGGCGGTTCCCGACCCATGTGCCAGGAACCTCCCGCTAACATCACCCGCTTCCCATGACACACTGTGGCCCTGAGCTCATTAACAAAAGTCAAAGAACTGGTGATCTCACTGCAGAAACAGCCTGCAATCTTCTTGTTACTTTTAAACAAAACAATTAAAAGCAAAAACTTTGTACTTTCGGCTGACCTGGAGCATTGATGCCTTTTGCAATTCAATATTATGAGCTTCCAGTGACTGTAAACCTTTTGTTTACTTCTGTATAAACATCTAAGCATAGTTATTAGTTGTAATTATCCTCAGAAGGATCTAAACAAAATACTTTCTTGCCAACTCAAACAACTAGCTAACAAGGTTGAAGGGGAAAATGCTCAGATATGTCCAAATAGTGCATTAGCAAGAAAAACTAGCGGGGAAGGAAGCTCTCTTTTGGTTTTTCCCAGCAGGTTTGGACTCTGTCCGGGTCAACGGTCCTGGCGCGTGATATTTTTATGTTAGCCAACCTCTGAAAGCGGCAGAAACTCACCGGGCGTGTGTGTACTTGCTATACGGCCACTGTCGTTCTTATTTCTTACATCTATCAATTCCTACTTCACTTTATAAATAAGAAATATGTTTTTCTCATCTTTCCATTTCAACTCTTATGTAAGAAATGGAATAACCAGAAATGGAAAGACAGCGAGGCTTAAAAGTCATTTGGAGCCATTTCCCCACTAACGGAAAAAATACATCAATAATACAACAAAGCCTTAAAAACCAATGCAACCAATTTCAGCACAGAGGATTCGAATTCTGTAAATGTTGGGGCATTTTATATTGATGGGCCGTTAAAAACCAACCCAGCACTTGAGGGGGAAAAAATGTAACTTCTTAGCAATGAAACACAAGGATAAAGCAATACTATGCACACTGGAGGCCTGGGGTTGTAGACGTTTTATAAGGATGTATGGGGTTTTTCATTTGGGATGTACTATTAGGAAGAAAATACATGCCAGTTTGTCTTCAGCTTGTCAATATCATCTTTCAGTCATCATAAACTGAGCTGTGCAGAGTATGTGTATATGACAAACAGTCCCATGGTGTTTGCTAAAATAAAATTAACCTATGATGAAAGCTAGTTAGATTTGTAAGTTGTTCGATGTTCATTTTAAACAAACCTAAATGAGGTTTGTTTGCCATCCTTTATTCCAATTCTGGTCATTCTGTCATTTCTTTTCTTTTGCTTTGCTATGCTTTTCTTTTGTTTTTTGCGTCACACTGTTTTTCTCTCTTTCCCTTAAACTTAAAAAGTTGTAAATTGGATTTACATTTCAAACATTTAAATTTGACTTTCAGAGGTTGACAGTCAACATTTTCTGAAGATTAAGCACATGATCATGTGTTAAAAAAATTATTTTTACATTTGTATAAGCCTCACGCCCTATTTTTGACCACAATGTAAACTATCAAAATAAAAGTAAAATATCACTTGAAATGTAAAACGTGTGAAGTAAAAAGTAATGCATTACAATATTGCATTTTTCCATAAAAAAGTAACTAATTGCATTTTGTTTTTTGGAAAGTAATACATTACGTTAGTTTTGTGTTACCTTTTGTCACCTGAGCTGGACTTGCTTGTTTATTTTTAATAACAAAGAGCACAAAAGTTATATTTTTGGCTAATATAAAGGCCCTTTCACACCAAATGAGAAATTAATGAGCCGCAGGCTGAAGGAAGTGCCTCTGCACCTCACTCTCAATTTCTCTCAACGTGTGGACAGGAGAAGGTGTCAGTGAATAAATAGGAAAAATAAATTGACCTGTGTTATTTGAAAAAGTAAGTCAGATGTTTTCTAGTAAAAATAATGCAATACTTTACTAGTAACTTGAAAAAAAGTAATCTGATTACATAACTCGTGTTGCTTGTAATGTGTTATCCCCGACACTGACAAAGTAAATATACAAAGTTAAAAGGTAAATATACAAAAGCGTCACTGATCCCCCAAAAACCACTGCTACAGTTTACAAGTAGTTATTTGTCCAATGCAGGATTCAGTGCAAACGTTTGCATTAAAACCAAATACTGATTTAATTTGGATCGAACAGCAGGGTCACAAAAAGGGAGAGCTTGTTTTTCCCCCTAGTTAAACACTTGAAAGCCGGCCCATTCCCACGAATAGGCTTTGCAATCAGAAAACTGTCTGTCGGCCGTCCAAACAGAACCGCCTCTCAGCTCCATTAATCTGGCAAAATCCATCAGAGAGCGTTCATCAGGACCCAAGCGAGCTGTCTGTCAGCACGCCTGTCTTAAAGAGACAAACGCTGTTTGGGCCTGACAAACAAAAGACGTTATTTTGACAAATTGCCCACAGATTAGGGACCTCTTTGAAAGCGGGGGCCCCTAGAGGTGAGCCGGGAGCAAAACTGCTCCAGGTGTTTGTTTGTTTGTTTACTCGAGCTGAATGTGGGGCATGGCTGGAGTTATGGAGCGACTGACAGAGCGAGGGACCCCGGCTCTGTAGGGGACATGTAAAGATCAACGGCGGCCGTGTTTGTCACTCCACATCAAAGAGAGGTTCCCAAAACAACTTAAGTCGACACTCGAATGAGAAACGTTCCGTATGTGAAGCCTCGCCTTGCTTTGATTCAAATTCAGCGTGGATTTGATGCTTTTATGTGCGATTGTTTCAAGTTTGCGTGTGTGAGCACTAACAAAATACAGCCAAGAAATAGGTAAGTCTTGTTTCAGAGGCTGTTTGACTATTGAAGGCAAGTAAACATTTGCTTACTTGCAATAATCTGTCAAATTATTTTCTTTTAGTGCAATCTGGATGAATTGGTAAAATATATTAATTTAGGCTTCATTTGTAACCATGTTAATTAACTTAAAACTGATTCTGGCTTTTTTGTTTGTTTGTTTGTTTGTTTTAATCCCACTTTACATTAAGTGGCCTTAACTACTATGTACGTAGATTTAAATTAATAATTTGGTACAATGCACTTATTGTGTACATACAGTACATACATTACAAAGTGGGACCTTTTTAAATTATAAAACAAGTTATTATATTATATTATATTATATTATATTATATTATATAATCACATGTTCTTTTCATGCAATGTGGTTGAATTAATAAACATTTTGAACTTTTCAACTTTTTGAAACACTTTTTTTTTTAAACTTAATTTAGAATTAATTTGTAACCCTGCTATTCATTTTAGTAAATGATTGCTGTGTGATATTATATTGTACAGTTAAGTTAATAAAACTGCTTAAGTTAGGACTAATTTGTAACCCTGTTACTTTTCCTGGAAGAGTTTTATATATATATATATATATATATATATATATATATATATATATATATATACACACTAGTAATTTTGGAAATATAAATTATTAGAGTCCAAATTAACTGTTGTTTATAATCTTGTGAAATGCATATATACCCACGCTGTAATACAATAATGCAAATGCAATATCATGTTTTTAATGTTTTTAATTTTCATGTGTTTTTCAGCCAGTAACATCACAGCAACCATGGAGGACCCCACTATCGGTGAGAAAAGACTTTTAGCAATTTATTCAGCTCACATAACCTCGTCCCAACTGAACGCAGCTGAGTTTTAACTAATTTAGCAGAACCGTAAACACCAAAGGAACAGGAACAATGCACGGGGTCTGCAATGCATCTTTGCAGTGAGACAGAGAGAGAGAGAGTGTGTGTGATCTCACATCCAACAGATGGACGTGTGTAAATGAGGCAGTGACTGATGAGATGTAGAGCTGCTGACGAGAGATTTAATGAGGCTTGGAATTGTGGTGGGGGGGTACAGAGAACAGAAAAGAAGAAGAAAAAAAGGACAGACAGATAAATGGAGGAAGAGAGGTGGACGGAGGGCAAAAGGAAGGATTCTGGAAAACATCTCACTTAGAATTGCATTTGTGTTCTTTATTCACAGAATTAATCAGCTTGAGAGTATTCTCATTAAAACGCACACACGCAGGCTTTGTTCCAAAACCTAGTGTGTCTGCTTGCCTACTGCATATTTAGGCATCTGCTCTCTAAAGCTCTTTTGCAGCAAAAAAAAAGACGTTTTCAGTGAGAGCTGGTGATATGAAGCAATTCGATGCGACATGAGTGACCTTTCGGCATGTTTCTACAAAGTTTTAAAAAGTTTAACTTTAGCAACTAAAAAGCTATTAGAAATAGAAGTGAAGACAGTGGAGCTCATGTGATCCCCAGAGAGAAGTTACTGTAATATTACTGTAAGCGATTTCACTATTCCATATAATTAGTCTCTGCCCATATACAGTATGACAGAATAAAGTCTAATATTTAAATAGTTTCAAACAGATTTACATTGTCTGCGTTCTGAGTTTATTTCAGCCTTTCTGAGTTACCTGCATTTCATTTTATATACATTTTAGATGTTTGGAAAAATTTTTGGAAGTTTTCGTTTTATTTTGTTTTGGTTTTGTTCATTATAGATGTTTAGAATCCATGTGTGAAATTGTCTGCATTCTGACATTACTTGTTTTTGTAATTTAATTTGATTATTTTAATATTTAATATTAGTTTATTTTTTGCAAGCAATGCATCTAATTTGTGATAAGATTTCTAAAAGCTTTGGCTAGTTAATATCCAGTAGAAGGAACATCCAATACAGCCACTCAGTGATCTGAATCCATCATCATAAAATAATTAATTATAAAAATAAATAATGCAATTAAAACACACACACACACACACACATATATATATATATATATATATATATATGTATATATATATGTGTGTGTGTGTGTGTGTGTTTTTAATTGCATTATTTATTTTTATAATTAATTGTTCATGTTTGGGGGCATAATTTAATCTCATTATTTGTTTTTACAATTAATTGTTAAGGTCAGGGGCATGATTAAATGCTTACTTTTTTGCTCTTAATTTACATGTTAAATTGACAGCTGCCCACTATTTGGAACAGCCTTGGCGTCATAACTGTCTATGATGCCTAGTAATGCTTCCTGCGTTGTTATCTCTAGATTTTGGAACAGAGCCATTCTCTCTCCTCTTCGATTCAAGGTGCTTCATTACCATGATCTCCTCTCCTAGCCGCCCCCTTCTCTCTTTTATTGACGCTTGTTGTTTAATGGCTCAGAGTGGGCAGTGCATTTTAAGCTCTGATTAATGGAGCAGTAATGATAGGCTAACACCTAGATGTAGCAGGTAATTAAGCATTAATGAGCTGTGTGAAAGCACTCAGACACACAGAGACTCCATCACACGTAACAACACATCACCGCCGAGGGCTTTAATTGCTCAAAGGTTGCTTCTTCATTGCTCAGGAGGCTTAATTGAGATCTCACTGGTGGTTCATTCCTTAAACTTGTCTCAGATGCTTCTTTTAAAATTGCTTTGGAGGAAAATAAAAACAAAAAACAAGGCCATCATTGTTGTAGATTAAAGGTATGGTCACATTAGCAAAATATTTTGAGCAAAAAATGTCTTTTGTCAATACCGATGTATAATATCTTGTTGTCAGGTGTTTTTGGTTCTTTTGGTGACCCCGACATGCCATGATTAAATTAGACCTAAGAGGTAGACTATAAAACATATATAATAATATTATTGGAGTAAGTTTTACAAGAAAATACTGTTTAAATCGTTCTACTTAAAAAATGTACATTTAATGTGTTACTGGCAATTTCTTTGTAATTATTCATGAAATTTACTAGCAGTTTCTGAGTGGAAATCCTACACTATCCTACACTGTTTTTTAGTGTACTTAAAAGATTATTTCACAAAAAAAAGGAAGTCATATGGCTTTTGAAGGACAAGAGGCTGAATAAATGAGTTTTAGGCAAACTATCCCTTTAGAGAGCTCACGTTTGTGTGTTTTTTTGTCCTATGGGAAGCCCTGCAATAAGAAATTGTGGCATCTATCTAAATCTGAGTGCAAACATCTGCTCTTCATTCCATAAAATGTCTTCATCACCCAAATTATTCTCTTCATGGAGCTTCTTCTCCAAGATCTGTGCTCCCTCCATTAAAAATACAACACTGAGTGTTTTCAAGCGCAGCATGTGAGACTTTCACAAAAAGCAAAAGTTTTCTGGAGGGAGGGGGAGGAAAACCATTGAATCAGTTCAATGGGGAAAAAAAAAAAAAAAAACACTATTGAATGTTTTTGATTTTGTTTCAGGTATGGCTTCCAGTGCTGAATCGGTTTATCCTGTTCTGTTGGGTAAGAATGTACTCATATTCAAAATATTATCTATTCATCTACAACTCTTTAAATCACACAAGGCCACACTGACTATATAAGCATCTCGATGGAGGCTGAATTATTCCATAAATTAGTTTTATAGTAAATTCATCCTCCCATTTTACTCACAGCCACGCCCACCATCCAATCAGTTTCTGATGGATGAAACCAATTGATCTTCAAGTCCCACCCTCTCTAAAGTAAACGCTGTTTTGTGTGAGCTACATACCTACTATCAACTTGATTTCATTCGTTTCTGGTCTTCTTGTGGGTGTTTCCTCATCCAGGAGTCTCTGTAATAGCAGTTGTTGTGGTGATACTTCTAATTATGATAGTGGTTCTCCGCTTCATGGCCCATCAGAAAGGCACATATTACACCCACGAGGAGAACTTGGCATTTGAGAGTGACCCTGAGGCGCAGGAGGTCACCGAAGATCTGGAAGATCCAGAAGATCCAGAAGAAGGTAAGAGACCACTAAGCTTCTAAGATTTTCCCACTATGGCTTGGACTGAAAACTGATGCTGCCTGCTAGAAAACTTATTAATAACTTTTTGTCAACGACGACAGTCATATTTCTCATAATAGTGTCGAAAATCTGTTTTGCAGAGGAGCCTTAGTATCTTCTGGCGGGAAGCCTTTTGGGATGTTTCCTGTGTGAAATGTATCACTGTGAGCGACAGAAGGATCTGTCGTGGTTCCTCTTCATTTTCACTCTCCAATCACATATGCCTTTTCCCAACAGATGTCCTTTTTCTGACGGCTTCACACTCAACCACTCCAAAACTAAAATAGATTTCCATGTGGAGAAGCACTTGTGTGGTAATTATTCCACTTTGTGTGTTACAGCATACTTAAGTTATATTAAAATGTGAATTTTTTTTATTCTGTAAACTTTTAGCCTTGTGAATGAACAAATTAATGTCTCTATGGAGAATCTTTTATATTAACATACTATTAAATTCTTTGCAAATATTAAGTGCATTTTTTATAAATGAATTTATGCCAACTTTAGTGACTGACATGTACCTGTATCTATGTAGAATCTCCTTTGCAAATATTAAGACACCCAGAATTAGCAGCATGAATTAAACAACACCTCCATGTGACTCATTATCCAGGCGGTTGTCAAAAGCTACTCTGAAAGTTGTCATCATGTCTTCCAGTTGTTTTGAATCATCTGTAGTGATTCAAAAAATATTCACAGGTGAAAGAATCGTGAAAGAGCCTTTGGTAACTGTCTATAATTCTTACAATTTTACTCACCCTCATTTTTTTCTGTGGAACACAAAATTAGACGTTAAACAAAATGTTCATACTGCTTTGTTCCATATAGCGTATATAAAGTTCCAAAAATGGAGTAATGGTTGATGAAAATTCAGCTTTGCATCACCGGAATAAATGACATTTTAAAATATATTCCAATACAAAAGAGTCATTTTAAATTTTAATATTTTTTTTATAGTTTAATATTTCACAAAATTACTGCTTTTAGTGTATTTTTAATCAAATAAATAAAGCCTTGGTGAGCATAAGACATAAGAAACTTCTTAAAAAATCTTACCAACCTCAATCGTTTGAACAGTGGTGTTTTTTTTTTTTGTTTGTTTTTTTTTATCATATGAACCAATGAACAACTTTTTTTATTATCGTTGTGGTTTGTTTATTCATCTATTTAAACTGTATTTTAAGCCACAGTATGTTTTGCATTAGTTATGAATAAAATGAATGATACAGCAAATGGTAGAAAGACATTTAAATTAATCCTTGAAAAATCTGCATGTGAATGGATGTAAGTAGATCCCTATTAAAATTCTTTTAATATTTATTGTAGAAATTCTTGACTTACCATTCTTGACTTGATGCCAGTGGGGTTAAAATAAAGCTAAAAATAGAAGCCATGCTATGTTTTATTTATTTCATAGTTGTGTGTGATTGTACACAGAGCACTCATTTTATATACTCTCAAAATCTACAGAAATATAGACATTTCAGTGTAACGCTAACAAGAATCCAAGTAAATAAAACTAAGACCTGCTTCATTTTGAATCCAACTTGATATTTATACAATATCAACCATCTAGCTGAGGCTGCAATATTTGTTTGCTGACCTGAATGTCATATGGATACAGTATTATTCTGCTAGAGCTCTAAAAATACACATTTAAGAGACACCGGTAATGCTAATGTAAACAGTGCGCGACGGTCCACGTAGAAAACAAAAGGCAAACAAACAAAGACTGCGGTTAAAGAGTTTCAAAAAAAGCCGACTAGGCAAATCAAAAGCCACATCTCAGTACCGCCACAGAATCCAAGAAACAAACCAAACATCCCGAACACACAGCTCTCCCTTTGTCTACAGCAATTTGTGGAAACTGGTACATCTCGCTATACGACGGAAGCCAGTGACCTGATTAGGGCTGGATGAAAACAGTTTCTAATTAGCGGTGAACAGCGTCACCCCCTCGGAGAGTTGAGCTGAAATAAAGTGTCAACAACAGCAGGAAACTTTCAAAGAAAAACTCCAATATAGCATACGCGCTAGGGGAATTAGCCCGTAGCCGAGCTCGCAACTGTTATACGACCATGCGAAATACAATTTAGCAGGGAGAAGCTCAAACAAAGAGTGGATGGGCAAATACATCAAACGAAACGGGTTATTTCTGAACTATTTACTCTGCGCTGAGGCTCTCTGGAGATGCTACGACGTACGCCATTCAGACCACCAGTAAACCCAATGCCAAAAAATGACGTCTAATCATGCCAACTCATGTTTGATCCAGCTGAGGTGGTGTGATTCCTCAAAAACATGTCAGAAATGTAATAGCTTCACAAGATACGAAAATGAACTTTTCCGTGGCGTTAGCAACCAATTTGTTTATTTGTATTAAGTAGGTTAATGATTTCCCTGGAAAGTAATTTCCGCCAATTTTCTGCAGCGGGGACAAAGCAAACGACCCCGAACTAAGCCTTTTTTTTTTTCTCTGTGAGAAGGTGACACAATAGGGCCGGTTTGATCCAGCTCTGTTTAGACATGGATCACAATCAAAAGCGTCAATTCACATTGATTTCTCATCTCAGCAGAAGCTATTACAGGGAATAAAACCGACAGATATGACAGAGTGAGTTTCAGCCCTCTTTAGAGAGGTCGACCTTTTTCGGGGGAGTCTGAGTCAAGGCCTTCATCTCTCAAAAATCATGTAAATGTAGCAGGATAAGACTGAGAGACGCATAATGCCACACATCAATAGCTGTGAAGGGAACAAAAGAAGTTTACGTATTTTGCTGCCCTCAAGTCATTTGTCATAAGATTAAAGGAATAGTTCACATAAATACGAAAATTGTGTCATTCACTCACCCTTGTGTTGTTCTTTTTCAGCTGAACGCAAAAAGAGATGTTTTTGTGTGGTATTTGTGCTTTTCTCCATTGGTTGTTTATAGTGACTATGTTTGCCAAATACTATAAAAGCACTGTAAAAGTGGTTCCTGAGACTAGTGTGCTATATTAAATGTCTTCTAAAGCTAAATGGTAGCTTTGTTTAGCGATTTTGAAGCACCACATTTTCAGAAAGACCCTAAACAGGCTTGGAATGACGTGAGGGTGAGTAAATAATGAAATAAAAGATTTTGAACCGCCTTTATGTTCAATTATAATGGATACTGCATTAAAACACCTTGATACATGACTTTGTTGTATAGCTTTTGTTTGTATACTATGGATAAATTAGCATGATGAATTGCTTCATTAACATCTTCAAGTATGTTTAAATGTTAATTTTACTGAGGGAAGAAGTAAGTTTATTCATCAGAACATCTGGATGTTTGGGCTGTTGATAAGGGTAAAGGTTTTTAGCCTTAAATAATGTGTTAATGAGATTTACCAAAGCAGCTTAGCATGGATTTGAGTCTTTTCTATTTTCATGATGCCAGAGTTGTGTGTGCGTGTGTGTTCATAAGTCCAGAGGGCAGCTGTGAGTGGCATGAATTTAATCCAATTTCTCCATCTCCAGCACTATGGAGCCAGGCGTAATTCACCCCAAAACGGTCTCTTCCTGTCATGGGAGTTTATGGTAATGAGAAATTAGGACAGGTTGGGTGTGAGTAAAAATGTGATAATTCCATCATTGTTTCATCATTTGATCCATTGCCATTGGTTTTCCCATGTTTTGGAATTTGCGGCGTCCTCAGTCCCACTCCAAGGGTCAAGGGGGGCCACATATCCTCTTCTAAATGGGATAGCCAGAATTAGTGATAAAGCATTAGCAAAGGCCACCATGGAAACTTCTTAGCTGCTTTGTGAAATGATGCTATTTCCAGACTTTTTTAACCACTCTCCAACTAGGACCACTGTTTGTATAACTCCTGGTCAAATTTCCAGAATATTATGAGGACTTTTATTCAAAATCATTGGCTAGAAATGAAAAGGTGCCTACATCTGAGTCATATTTCGCCTCAATTTTTGAATACATTTTAAATATGAATATACAACAATTGATGGTAATTTTATAATGAAATCACAGTACAGTATAATGGCTGAGGTATAATGCGAAAATGTCTTTAACAGCCGAAGTCTTCCGGGACTATTGTCTTTATAAAAGACTTCTTACACTTAACATAAGGTGAAAAAAGAGACAAGGTAAGAGTTCTGTTTCTTATTTTTGGCTCCCCTACGGGTTTGAAGAAGTGTGCTAGAGGAGAGCCGCTCAGCATTACGTCAGCTGGAAACAATAAACCAAACGGAGTCATCCATCATGAGCGTTTGATTCCGCTGACAGCACGTCAAATCCCATTGATCTCCAGGAGAACCTTCAGGATCGCTGACGGGACTCTGGCGGCGCTCTGATGTGACAAAAATTCAGGTTTATCTCTTTCTGGCAAACTTTTTATGACATGACCTACAAAATTATGTAGAAGCTTTGTAAAGACGTATGATGATGATATTGGAAAGCAAGTTTTTCTATTTAGTGTTAACCAGTTCATCTCCCTGATTCAGTATTGTCAGTGAATAATGAGTTAAACTGAACACATGATTTCAGAAAACATATGGACCATTTATGTGTGTTTATGATGCTTTACAGTATTTTAGGGTTCTTTTTAAAGCAATAGTTTACCCAAAAATGAAAATTTGTGGAAAATGTACTCACCCTCATACCATCCAAGATGTAGATGAGTTTGTTACTTCATCAGAACAGATTTGGAGAAATTTAGCATTACAGTTGTTCACCAATTGATCATCTGCAGTGAATGTGTGCCATCAGAATGAGAGTCCAAACAGCTGATAGAAACATCACAATAATCTACAAGTAATCCACAATTTTAATTTTTAGGTGAAGTATTTCTTTAATGATTCAGTACCATTCATTGTAACTGCATAGAAAAAAGTGACCAGCACAATCTTCTTCTTTTTTGTTTCACAGAAGAAATGTTCATACAGGTTTGAAAAGACATGATGGTGAGTAAATGATGACAGAATTTTCACTTTTGGGTGAAATATTAAATAAAAAAGTAATATATACCCCTCTTTGTTACAATAATGTTCTGGGAGCACCATGGCCACCTTTGTTTTGTTTTTTTATCCTACCTGTATATATATGAATTCCAAGTGCATGGTTTGCTGTGGGGAAAAAAAGTGATTTTCCCCACATGCAGAGCTTTATGTTGCAGAAATTATTTGCTTTCGATCCCTTTATGGGATTTTCAAAATGTCATTTGAAATGGAAAGGTGGTATGCAGTTTGAAAGAACAAAAGTTGAGTTGCTTTTTCTCTCCTGGTCTTTTGAGTACAGTGCATATACCTTCATAATGCAAAAATAAACCAGGCTATTAAGGCTAAACCTCTCCAGGGTTTTTTTTTTTTTTTTTTTTATTACTGCCTAAAAGTACCACCCTGGTAGAATTAAAAGGAGAGCATTTCTTTTCCATCTTGGAAATTATAGTTATTGAAAAGATAGGTCAAGGGAAAATTTGGAATGTGGGCGTCAGTGTAATGACTATGGACTCTGCACTTGTTCTACTGTTATAGGTCATAAAGTTACATATGCTTTTACAGTTCGGTTCCAATCAGAATTTCCAGTTTGTGACAATTCACAAACTTAAAGTCTTTTGTGACCTCACCTAATGTCTTAAAAAGTCCATCTATTAAGATTGTGGTGTGAATAGATTCATAATAAATGAGTCTTACCCTGAGTTGCACAGGTTTCTGTATGAATGATGTCGAATCACAGTGATCTAATTGAGATATAATCACCTAAAGAGTCCCAGACATTTTTATATTTGCTCTGGAGTCATTATCGGGTGAGATTTGTAACACCTGCTTAGGAAAAGTGCTGTGTCAAGCAAAGACGATTAAAGCTAAGAGTTCTTTATTTCTCTGCAAGAAGATGTCTGCACACACACACATGCTTGCAAACACACACCCTTGAGACCCTGCCCATTATCTGTCTGATGTGTAAAATGTTCCTCAGAGCGATCGATGAAGATCAGGTGCAAGGAATTGATAACCTTATAAAGCCTGTAATTACTTTCCTTCCTCAGCAACGAGCAATAAAGTTTTTATTATAGATCTCTCCGCTCACTCTGCAAGTCTTAGACAGTGAGAGATGTTAGAAATTAAAACTCACAGACTGTGATTGTTTCACTGACTGAGGATGCACAGATACAGTGGACTGAAAGTTCACTGAATTTCAAGGGCAACCTGAGCTCCCATGTTGTTTCTGTTAATGTGGAGGTCTGGGAAAAAGCTTACAGCCTTTCATTAGCAGTAAAACTGTAAGTCAAGGTCAGTTTGATTGGTTTTTCATTTGAAGTATGTTATTTGAATGTAATCTTGACCAACAATTTAGGAGTTTTTTATCTTTTCCTGTTCATGTAGTTGCATTTGAATGACTGGAAATAGCTGCTCAAGTGAGATCCCAAGATGACTGGAAAAGATCAGGATGCGAAGAAAGAATGGGACTGAAAAAGGTCACTGCATGAAAAGATTTAGACCTAAAGATCACAAAAAAGTTTTAGGCTACATCTACATTATTCCAGATACATTTGAAAACAGCATTTTCATTTCAAACACTCTCAGTCCACATAAGTGTTTTCAAGTCTTTTCCAAAAGTTAAACGTTAAATTGGCCTTACTGTGCAAGTGTAAAACTCTCATAAAAGTTCACTGAGATGATACAGATGGAACAGACATAATAAGTTTTCATGCGATTCTTCAGGAAGGATTTTATTTACGAAAATATCTCATCATTCACTGACGCGTCCAGGTGGTGCTCACTCCCTATTATATGTTAGATCTAAAACGCAACTGCCCTCATTTTTTTTTTACTGCAGGAAAGCAATTCTGTTTAAATTTTCTGTCATTTTTGCAGGACTGTAATACGAAGAATGTATAAAGTAACATATCTTTATCAACAGTGTGAAAGGTTATAACACATAACAGGCAAAATACCGGTATAAAATAGATATCTACTGGTACAATATGCATCACATGACTAAAATGTGTCATCGTTATAAAAATAAAATAAAATAAAAAAACCTCTGTTTTCACAGTCAGCACTACAACGCAAAACGGCGTTTTTTTTTTTTTGCAATAATCTGACATATTTCTAATGAAAATGGGATTTTTATAAAGAAAAATTGTAAGAGGACTTACTAAGACATAAAAGGAAAGCCATTTCAGAGACTAAATTATTACATTTTAATAAAAGATTACCAAAGAATCCTTTGGAATAATTTGCAACACTAAACTGTTCAAAATAAGACAAAGTGCATGGATTAAGAAAGTAAATAGGGTCAGTTTTTAAGTAAGAACGACCTCAAGTTTTCAAACTTTAATCTGCCGCTAAAATTCTGTGCAGCTTTCATTCTCTCGATTTCTTTCTTTTGTAGTCCTTCTTTAGATGGAAACATTGCTGAATCAATGCTAAATCCCACTGACAAATGTATATTGATAAAACATAATGAAATAACAGAGTGTGAACCCTGAAAAGCCAGTTAACAGATTTGATGTTAGTTGTCGGTCAGGCGCGGTTGTAGTCAGCATGTAATTGGCACTGGAGTGAATGTATGTTGGAGTGTGGGAGCTGTTTTTGGATTGTCCTCTGTGGAGGTTATGAGACTTGGGGCAAATGAGCTGACATCCTTCATTCTGGGATCTAATAAATACAGCAAGACCTGTCAGTCATTTGGGACAAGAAAAATCACAGATCTCTTTAATATGGTTTCTCCAATAAATTTGATTGTGTAGAGGACAAATGGAGACTTAGGGTTGAAAAGTTGTAGAGATGTGTCTCAAGAATACCAGAAGGGACCATAAAAGATCTCAAGAATCTGAAGCAAGCTGTATCTAGGGGCCAGAATAACATTAGAGACGTGGAATCTTTTGACTTGGACTAATGAGCAAACACATAGAATAGTCACCTTGATCAACCACCAAATTAGCCATCTAGCATTTTGACAAGTTTTGATATGAACGCAATAATACCAAATCGCGAAAGTGAACTGCTATTAAATACGTATTATTTGATAAAAATGTATGTTTGTGCATTTCACTCACCTTCCTTATGACCTTCAGCGTTCTTTAGAGCATTTGCAGTACATTCGCAAGACAGACGTAAGTGCTGTTATGTTAAGCTTTGGATGTTATGCGTTTTGCTGCCTTCTCCTGCGCCGTCTTTACTAAGCAACGGGGTAAACAGCTGCTGGCTTGATCACGCAAACGAACGCAAACGCAGGGGGGAGCAATCAAACTCGGGTTCGGACCAGGCAATCGAACCAAGTGTGAAAGCACCCTTAATTGTCTCTTTAGCACCAAATCAGCATATTAGAATAATTTCTGAAGGATCATGTGACACTGAAGACTGGAGAAATGGTGCTGAAAATTCAGGTAGAAATACATTTTACAGTATATTTAAATAGAAACATTATTTTAAACTGTAAGAATATTGGTAAGAGACTTCTCTCAAAAAAATAAGAAAAATCTTACCAAGCCCAAACTTTTGAATGGTAGTGTACATGAAACATTGCTGGGGACTTCATTAAGTTTTGAAGGAACAACGTCTGAGCAATAAAATTTTCATCTGGACTCACATATTGGGAAATAGTAGCAGAAATTCTCAATCACACAGTTTCCTTCAGACAGTTCCTGAAGGAATTACCTTATTACTGGGATGTTCATGTGCTCCATTCTGAAGTGAACCAATAACTTCCCTCACGGAAATCACGGTTCCTTTCACGTTAGGATGAAATTTATTTAGTCTCTCCAAATATGTCTGAATCCATCCCAGTCAGAAGTGAGCCATATATGACATAAATGAGAAGCGACGGACTTCGTTTCGAGCCAGTCTGTAGCGAGCACATGCCTTTCTGATAGAGCAAATCCATTTCAATTCTATTGAAAGTATCAAAAGAATAGATATGTGTTCATTTCATACTCCACTCGAGAGCTCAAAGTAATCTGGGCTTAGCGAGTCCCTCTCATGAGAAGCACGAGAGGGAGGGCGAAGAGGATAGAAACTGTTCAAACAAAGTGAAGTGGATGAGACATTAAATTAGAAATGTTCTATTTGGCGGCCTGGCGGATTCCAACTGACGTGAGTGCGAAAAAGGCTTTACATAATCGTGAAACAAAAGGTGAAAGGCTGGCACAGCTTTAGCTAGTTGTTTCACTCCGGAATCCGGGTTGGCTGCCGTAATGAAGACGTCCTCTGTGACATTGTACAGCCACAGCGTTGCTAAAGGAGAAGAGGTTGAGCGGCCGCTACTTGAAAAGCCATTTCGGCTTTGATATGTCAAGGCTGTATGAGGTTCTGTAGGATAAGCAGTTCCCTTCGCAAATTGCACAACAGAGAGAGAAAGTACTTGCAGGGGACTTTGTTCAGTGGAGCGTAGCCGCTAGGGCACTAGGTTATGAAGTTTAATATTTTTGGCGCCTGTTCAAAGAGAATAACACAAGAGAAGACGAATGCTAGGCCGCTACTGCCAGGCACGAGACCATCCTCAGTACTCTTCTGAATGTCACAGAAAACAAGTGTGCGTGTAGCAGTGGACAAAAATATGGTGTTTTCATTCCTGTGTGAGTGTTAACAACTATGAGGGGGTCAGTGTTTGGCTTGTTAGCATGGCTCTGGTAGCATGTTAGCTGCTGACACAAGTGTGCCGTTTTTATAGTTTTACCAACCCAATTCTTTTTTAAGGGCTTCTTTTTAAAAGCTAACACTTATAATACTCAAAGATATAATACTCAAAGCACAGCTACATTAAGTTAAAGCTGCTTTAAAGGAAAGGAAAGGAATGAACAAAAGAAAGACAATGTAGATAAATGAGCCTGGAGTTTTAATGAATACCTTTGTTGTTCTTTTGAAATTTAAAGTAGGTCCCATCCCTCGTTCCTCAACTTGATGAAGAAAACAACCTGCCACGCTCAGAGCAAAGGCGGAGCGATCCGTCTTCATCGTACCACAGAGGAACGGATTTCTCTACGGGGGAAAGCGCTAATTGCAGTTAAACTTTTTTGCTAAAGTACTGTCTTGGTGAACAATCAGTCGTTCTGCCGCAGACAATGGAGACAAATCAAGGAAAATTCAACCTACATAAAACAATTAACCATCCAAACATCAGCCCTGCGTGCAAAGGGGATTGTCTTCTGTGATGAATACTCGACTTGAGGTAAGAGGTGAATAAGTCTCGGAAGGTTTCATCTTTTTGGATTACTTTGTTTCCAAATAGAAAACTTGATGATGACTTGATTCTCTTTTTACGTTTGCGTAAATTCTGGTCCATATTGCACCTAATTCTGACTAAGAACTGCTCACTAAACTGTCTGGTTGACATTTAAAGTGACCGTCCACAGTTCGCTGACAGTAGCCTATTCGTAAAGAGTATTGTGCATACAGGTAACAAGCAATTAATCTGACTTGACTTGGACATACAAAAAAATCCTGTAAAGGCCTATAAATATATTTATTTGAGTGGTTGGGTGTCAGAGTGTGTGCATATGTTGTTGAGCAAGCATACTCCACACTGCAGTTTATCAAATCACACCTTCAAGGTCACTATTACAGCACAGCCTCTCTCTCTTCTTCTTCCTCTGGAGCATTTTTCAGTTGTGCTCTGTTTTCTCAATGAGATAACGTGCCGTTTTCCCTAGCTGTCTCCGCAGCTTTAAATGCATGACTACCCATTCCAATCTCCCTATAGGGGAACAGAATGAGTCTACTTTACTTCAGTGGGGTCTGCCGCAGGCCGGCGAGCCTCTCCAGGGGACAACGCGTTTAAACACACTGCATCCCACAAGCCTCAGCTGGAGAGCAGATTTCACAAATCATCATATCACTTAAAAGCAAAATATATGCGTAATCATGATACACTGTTATTTTTCATTACATATAGAGTGATAGATATATCCAAATAGCATATATACACAGATTCTCATGAATCAGACATGTGTTTTGCCTGCCTTTCATTTTTAAAAAGCTGGCATTTCCAGTTAGAAATCCAAGATAGTCTCTAGAATGATTTTGTGACAAAAATGTACCATTTTATTTTATTTTATTTTTATTTCATCAAAATTATGACATTAAATTATCATTAAAATAAATCATTAAAAATTATCACCTAAACTATAATTCAGTATGAAATGATATTAGGGCAGTCAGTTAAAATTAAAATTATAATTAATCATGAAATGAATTAAAATTATATTTAATTAATCATGAAATGAATTCAATTAAATTAACTGCATAATTTGATCACATTATTTTGTTATGATTAATCATGTTGTTATGAAACTCCTCTTTATAGATAGATAGATAGACTAGCAGAAATATATGTATTTATCTTATAAAGAAGCATTATGTTCTGACAGAATAAAAAGTGGTATGAAAATTTATAATGTAACAACTTGTCAACATTGTCGGTTATTTATGATATTTGTTTCATTGTTTTACAATAAATACAGGAAACCATGATTTATGATTTTTTCACTATTATGATTTGTCAGTCCTGTTTTGTCTCAAATTGTAAAGAAAATGTTTTGGATGTTTTGAAAATTTAACCCTTACGAAAATTAACTGTGGTTTTACTACAAAAAAAAAAAAAACATACTATAGTTAAAACATGGTAACCACAAATTAACCATGGTTTTGCTATACTAAACAGTAGTAAAACTGTGGTTATCCAAATGTAATCAATATGCCAAAAAAAAAAAAACATGGTTACTACACTTTTGCTACAATAAAACCATGATTACTTATCATAAGGGAAGTTAGGTCCTAAAAGCATATCTAGAAACATCAGAAGAACAAGACAGAAAATATAAGATTGGAGACACAATTTGACATGACTTATTAAGAATCTTATTAATATCATATCTAACTGTAATGACACAAATGTATATTTTAGTTGTGTATTAGTAATGTTATAAGTTGTCTGGCTATCAACATCACATATAAAATGAAGTATAAAAATATCAGGAGGTAAAAGAAAGTTGGGGATAGGGGAAAGGGATTTTGTACCTTTCGTAATATATCATATTGATTTTTCACATAGCGAATATGTGCGTGGCATTTGAGTGCTAATGCACCTGAGCCCTTGAAACAGGATGCATGATAAAAATAATCCTGCGTGGAGCCAGCAATGCTAATCGATACACTTCCAGGCTTGGCTGCTAACATTAGCTTGGAAGGCTAAAGTGGCTAGATCTTTGAGATTAAATTCATTGTGTCAGCTGGGACTTGTTTTGCCTTTGCTTGCATTTGTGTGTAATCAAATGGACAGGTAATCCCAGTTGACACATTTAGTTATGTTGTTGTTGTTGTAGTTTAACTGTGTTCTTGGCTGTTTGTTCATTTATGTGTGTGCGCAAAAATGTTGCCATTTTCTGCTCATTATCTCAAAGGGCTGCTGGGAAAGATCCACCTGAGTCTCTCACAACCTCTTTGCCATTTTTGTTTTTGTAAATGGAGAGAGAACACAGCCCCTGATCAGGCCATCAGTGTTCCTCCGAGCAGGAGAAAGCCAACATAATGAATGATCAAAGGAAACAAGCTAACGTGCTAATGCAGGAGCAGTAGGCTGTACATGGATTGTTGCAACGATTTTGGCAGCACATACAAACAGTAACATTTAAGCTGTATAAGATAGGTGATGTGTGTCTTGATTTTAAACTACTTTCTCCTATTCCAGCTTAATGCTGAATAGCATTTCCAGTTTAGTATGCAAAGACTGCCTGACGTCGTTGAGTCTCTGTGTTGTTCGTTGCTAATTTACTATCTGCTGACAAGAAAACTGACAGGAAGTAATGTGGGGAAATGAGGAAAAGACTCAAAACTGAAAAACTGATTTGAGCACTTAGCTGCCTATCCAATATAGCCTTCCACCCGTTGTTTATTAGTCCATCATTTCTGTAGTAATGTCAGAGTCATAAACAAATCACTTTTGGGGAGTCAAATCTTTTCAATTGACCATTTGAGCCAGTTTCCAAAACTGGTCTGAACGATTTATTCACGAATCTGACTGAATCAGTAACTGATTTATAAATCCAAGAACTGCATCTTTCAAACATCTGTAAACACGGTTACCCAAAATAACAAGGTTTTGACTGGTCGGCTGAACATCAAGTTGCTTTATTAGCCGAGTAGCAGAAATGCTAACAAATAAAACATACTAGAAATATGTTTATGAGCTGGCTGTATGACAGTTCCAAGATAAATACATAAAAAATAGTAAATAGCATATAATTAAAATGTGAAAAAGGCAAAAGATGATGAATTTAGTATTGCTTAATGTAAAAACTAATTATGTTTATTTTCTTAATTACTTTGTTGTTGTTTTTTTTAATAATCTAAGTTGTAACTGTTTCGAAACAAATACATTTTTGTGATTGCGTTTGGTGAGGCACAGAAAAGCATTTTAAGAAACACTCCAAGTCATTAACAGCTGTTTTAATTATAATACAGACAGCCTGAAACAATCTGTTAACTCTTTTTTCAACAAGAACACAAATTATAGTTCCATAATTCATTCCCACAGTCCGCTACAAATCTCTAATTCGCGTTAACAGAATTTAAGGCTTCAGTACGACCCAATTTAGCAGGGAAACTCCCATAAGCATGATATATTGTTGCTGCTACGTTTCTGTGGCTCATCTCATTATGGATTCTTATCACCACGTGAAGTTTCCATGCGTATGAGAGAGCGAGATAAGGCTGGGGTTTAAAATCATTTTAGGCCTGGCCATTGTGATAAAAAATTATAACCTCTCCTCTTATCTTTCAAGCGCAAGAGAGGAATCATCTGATGTAAAGGTATGTTTTTGCAAAAAGAGACTAAAGAGTGTTGCTTTGTTATTGGCTGAGCTGTTGAGGTGCTTTGCTGTCATTGGTTCACTCATTCCGTGCTTCACTCTCATTGGCTCACAGGTCGCCAGGCCCATAGCGACGACTGTTGGGGATTACCAGAAAGCTGCCAGAGCCGCTGTTTACATTTGTGAGATACCCTCAGGTTTCTGTTTACCTCAGACGCTATGAAACCCTGCAGTTATGTCCTTTTCTTTTTGTATGGCTCGCCGTCTAATATTGAGGGATTTAGCAACAGGAAGTTAAATTACAACTAAGAGCAGCAGGGAAAGGAGGGGATATGTCTCTCCTGTCCCACCTTATGGTGAGTGACACTTAATATTAGCAGATAATGAGGAGCATGATCAACGAATGATGGGGACAAAAAAGGATTTATGGCTTTAATGACTTCAAGGAAGGGATATAACTGCTCAGGTTAAAGGGGAAAAAGAGTGAAACTCTTTACCATTTATAAAAGAGTGAAACTAGCATACATAAACATACAAAAAATATAGCTAGCATACTGCCCTTATCTAAAATGACAGTAATATTTTTTTTTTTAGATTTTACAGAATTTTTTTAGAATATTTTTATACTTTTTAAAATAATATTTACATTTTCAATGTATTTTCAATGTGGTTTCATCAACGTTAGACATATTTCCAGTGGACAAGAACTTGTTTTTAGTGTTTTTCTGGCTGAATGTCTGACCGAATGACATTGAACAGACCGTAGTTTTATTTTCCTTAATTTTGCTAAAATTAATCATAGTGTTTCTAAGCACATATTAGTCTTTTAGTTAATATGGAGTTTATTCAGAGTAGTCATTATATATTCAATTATTCTGTGTAAATAAATTGTACGTAAAAAAATTATTATTAACATAAATTGTTGCATTTAATTCAAATAGATAATTTACACACAAACAGTTTTACAGCAAATTAATTGTATAAGCAAAGCATTATTATACTGTATTGACCCCAAAAAGTATTTTCTTGTTTTCTGTTTCGTCAACCTGAACTATCAAAAATCCACAGAAAAACAATCAAAAAAGCCACAGTCTGGCCGTTTTTTCTACCGAAAGTATATTTACTTAAAGTCAAACCAAAATGATGTTCAAACCCCATTTTACTTTATAAATGTGGCATTTTTCCAGGATAAACTGGACTTTCTTTCATTTGTTGGGAATTGTTTAGATGGTAAAATGTGTCTCTATATGACAAGTGTTTGGAGGGGAGGGGCTAAAAAATAAGAGGGACCGATGAAGTCAGCATAAAGGGAAATGCAAGTTATTCCATTTTGATGAAAGATTACGAAGGAAAATATTTCTTTCTTTGGAAGATTGTGCTTCGTTCACAATAAGACCAAGAACATGTATTGAGAAAATAAATTGGGCCAATTTCAAGCTGACTTTAAAGCTCTAGTAATATCCTTTCTTACTTTACTTTACTTGCTTCTGTCCTAGAATGATTTCCTTTCTACATTTACAGACATGCACAAGACTCAAAAGGCACAGAGGAAGGAACAAAACAGAGACGAAGAGCGAGCGCTAAGATCCATCCTGTGAATGTAATCATTCATAATGTGTATTTTTGAAACGTAACTCACACAGTGTCTCGGTGTCAGTCTCTTTTGCATCTGTTGTGGCTTCAGCAATCATCTCCGAGGAGGTGAGTAATGGCCACAGCGGGGAAAGAGGAAGGCATCAGATATTCAACACATCGAGTCATCTCTCCTCTGCTGTCTGTACCTCATGAGGATCCACAAACTTCAAGAAAACATTAGCCTTGCAGATAAAGATGTGCCCCTAAAACGCAACACAAGAGAGATGCTTTGAAGATGAAGGCGCCCATCCATCTTCATCAGATTAACGGAAAAGGGAATAGAAATTGTAAATGGCGTGTTTCGGATCATCGCAGTAGTGTTACGACTGTAGTTTTTTTTGTAGCCCAACCACAAAACTGCCCACATTTGAAACTTATTTTGGTCAAGAACAAGTGAACGTTGGGTCTCAATGTTTTTGTCACCCGTCACCTGTAGGAAATTAATTGTAAAAACTTCTTCACGCCGGAAGCAGCCGCACAGCAGAGGGTATTAAGCTTGCCCATCCAGACGTATTTGCTGTGATGAACTTTGGGGCCGATAACTCGCAACCCAAGCGTCCAATTATGCAGTAGACTGCGGGCCCACTTTAGATTTAATTAAAGGCAAGAAAACTAATATTACTTGTCACCGCACCTGACGGAGCACGATCTTGGCGAGGCTTGCTGCTCATTAGCGGATTGGGGCAGGAAGTTGCACCTCAATGATATACTGTTAGTATCATCCTGACAGACCATCACTGAACATTATGCAATATGTATTCATATGCTGAAAGTGAGAAGAGAGGGAGGGAAAAAGAAGGAAAGAGAGAATTGGTAGGAAGAAAAGATCAAATTGTGCTAGACATGATTTCATTTGCGGTGATGTCACAATATAACTTTATAAAGCTCAAATTCATTAGGTTATTTTTATTTTATAAATAAATACATTTTCTATATATAGAATAAACGGTATTTAAAATGAATGTAATGGCTTTAATATATAAACATTTTAACAATATAAATAATATAATCTATATATCTATATATTATTAATACATGAATGCAATGATTTTATATACGAACATTGAAAATGATCATAGAATATAATTAAAACCATTAATATAATAATATTAATATTTGAACATTTTAATATTAAAATTACACTGTAATATAATTAGAAATATCCAAAATTATTGCAAAGTTGTTAAATTATTATTATTACAAGAAAAAAATAAATAAATTAGTGTACACCAAGTTTGATGCCACTCATTTTAAATGAATAATATCCAAAATTGTGGGTCCTTTTTAGATCTTGACGGTCGTGGTTGCTATGAGTTGCAAAATATTCTTCAAAGCATCTCTTTTTATGTTCTATGGTAAAATTACAACTGCATACAGGTTTGAAACGACATCAGGGTGAGTATAAAAGCTTTCAGTTTTGCATGAGCTATTCCCTTAATTGTCATAAAAAATTATATGATAGAAAATAAAAAATAGTCCTAAAAATATGCTTCATTTTCTTTATATGTGACCTGGACATGTTTTCATGAGATTCACCCTGAGGCTCATAATAACCTCATTAATTGGTTGGGGTGGGGGGGATCAAAGCCAATGAAATTTATTTCTACTCATTACAATCGTCTCGCTGTGGAAGACCTGTGTCGATCCCTGAGATGTCAATTATGATCATCTCTTCTTCATAACATACTAAAACCATGAGTCAGGGATTACACGGAAGGCAGAAAAGCGAGAAAGCGCCGGCTATATGGCCTCTAAAGACTGCAGAGGTTTTAGGATGTATTATAAGCCGTGTCCCTCGCCACAGCTTTAATTGGCTCAGTTTCTCTTTTGTGTCAGATATCACAATACCGTGAATTAAGGGCTGCTTTATTACCGCCTGCATCTCCGCCACACGAGCTCTCCCTGACTAATTGAAAAGTGGTGGAACAAGGAAAGCAATTTACTCACCTAGAAATTACTTTTCATGATAACAATGCCATTTTTCAAAGCCCGGCGCTCCCGTCCACAGTCCCACTTCTTAAGAGGGAACCATTATTTGTGTCGGAGGGAAGAGAAAAGCCTATTTGCATTCCATTACAAGTTCAATTGGCACCCAGCAATGAGGAAGAGTATGGTGGGAAGAAACGGAGAGATACATATTTCACACCGTCTTGGGAAAATCTTGCACTTTGTGATGCACTTTGTGATGCTGATGCAGTGTTATTGGGAGGAAAAATCTTTATAATACAAATTTGATTTTTCCGCCCATTTTTGCACTTTTATTCATAGAAGAAGGGGAAAGAAAGGATGTTGCAAACCAGCATTGCCCGAGTGCATACTACAGAAGTTTTGTCATTTATTTATACGTTTCAATAACTGTAAAACAAAGCATAAAAATATGCAAAAGTGATCACCACAGATTGGTGACACCTAAATTGCAGTATAAACCTACATATATTATATTTAGCAGCAAAATATGTGACAAAAATCAAGTAAATATAAAAAAATGGACTGAGAAATATGTACATTTAGGAATTCATCATGAAAATTATTACATTAGCAGTTTCTAAAATCTAAACAAACAATGAAATGAACAATATATTTTATATTTATTGTATGGAAATTATTGACATTAACTAGTTACTAGTTAAATTGAAAATGTTTGAGTGGAATACAAAAAAGGCGGTAGTACCGCCAAATGCATTGTTTTTCTTGTTTGTTTGTTTTTTTCCATGGATGGAAAACTGCAAGGACTTTGTGTCTAGACGTATCATTTCAATGCAACGTATTTTAGTGCATATCATTTTTCATTACATATCAGTTAAAAGCAACTTTACAGTAAATAGTACTTTAATGCCTCCAGTAACCAAGCAAAATGTAACTGTGACACAATTTTGTTTCCCAGCAGACTAATAAAAACCTGTGCACCTGGACTCCCAGAAGTTGCATAGCAGTCAGGCAATCTGTTTGGAGCGTGTGATTTTTACAAATGTGTTTTAAGTTTTGTGTACGATACACAGTAGGCCGTGTGTTAGGTTAAGACACAGGATGAAGAATTGTTAAAACCTTCCCATGTGGGCAGCTCAACAAGGAAAAATATTAATACAAGGTGCAAAATACTGTCTTAATCCGAATCTACAAATGTCAAACATTGTATTTTACGTCTGGAGAAGTCTATTGTCACTTTTTTACATGAGCTTAAAAACATATTTACAGTATTTCAGTCTTCGCATCCAACTCTTGGTGTCATTAAGATCAGACAGGTCAGGGAGTGGAAGAAATTAATTCATGAATATATTAGTCTGTTTGAGCTCATTAAAATGATGAGATGCTAATTCATGACGAGTGAAGGTTTATTTATAGCCCAAGAGTGGTGTAAGCACATCTCTTTAGACTTCTAAGTGAAGGATAGGGATCTTATATCATCTGTTTGCGAGCAATAAGTGTCTGATTGTCCATAGCAAAACCCTGGATGGGCGGACCATTCTGGTACTTAAAGTTTAAGGCCCTGCTGTGAAAATGTTTGCTTGGAGAACTCTGGTTTAATTCCTCCAATGTGGACACGAGAGGAATTGTATCCATCCGATGTGGACTCAAGAGGGAAATAAAGAAAATAATTGGCTTTTTGGTTTCCAAACAAGAAGCACAACTTCAGCTGAGCAAGACAAATCCGACCTATCCCAGGGCTCATGGGGCAGTCAAGTAAACTGTTATAGCCAGAAGTTTATTCTCAACCCAAAGACATGAAGTAAGTAAAGCACTTTTGAGATTGCATTTTTGAAAATACCATCCTGTCAGTCAGTCAACTTTTTCTGTACATTTTAGGTTCGATAACTTCATAAAAGTGCGATTACACTGCATTTTCGAAGGAAGGAAGAGGTGCTTCAAAGGTCACTAGAGGTTGAGTGAGTACATGTGCTTTTCCCCTTGGTGTTTCCCACGGGATCGCTACACAAATATTAAACTTCACAAGATTTTCTAGGTTTCTGGGTCTCGAAACACACTAAACCTTCAGCACTCAATGGGAGATCACATGTCAAGGAATGGCCTTCATGTTTTCTAAGGTTTCTCAAGGATCTTGTACAATGTAATTTGTACTCCATTCAGCTCTCACTCTGTAATTTGTGCTGTTGTTTGCCAGGTTGTGTGTGCAGGTCAGTCACCTCTGCCAAACCACACAATGAAGCCTCAGGTCGAGAAGGTTTCAGTCTATGGGACACTCAGGTATGCATAGAGAGCGTTGCTGCTGAGGTGACCTTCTACAAGATTGCCTCCAAAACTATTTCTGTTGTCGCCCCATTGGTCTCGTTTGAGCTGCGGCAGTGCAGTCTTTTTACCATCTAATGTAGCCAAGCCTGCTCCTGGAGGACTACCATCCCTCAGAGTTTAGCTCCAACCCTAATCAAACACAATCATGGTGTTCAAGACTACTTGAAAATAACTGGCAGGTGGGCTGGAAAGTAACCCTCCAGGAGTAGGGTTGGCCGCCCCTGATCCAATGCATATTGCACACAAAAATGAATTGCATTGCTGAAAATCAAAATCAGATCTGCCTGACAGTAATGTACATTTATGCGAGTTAGAAATTCTAATCACGTTACATCCACATGCCTGCATTGCCCACCAATTTCTCTGGTGTTGTATAACCCAAAGGTTCACAACCACGTTCCTAGAGCCCCAACACCGCACATTTTGAATTTCTCCTTTCTATGACATCCATTTCAGGTCTTGGAGTCTCTTCTGACCAGAATCAGGTATGTTTGATTAGGGAGACTTGCAAAATTTCAAATAACTCTGCCTTTTAGTTTGTCCAAACTGGATATGATTGGAGAGGGCATAAGTCCATTCATACACCCTCTAACAAGCTGCAACCATGGAATAATGAATAAATACTACACAAATTTCTCAGATATCAGGTTAAAAACACACAACGTAGGCTTACCCTAAGTAGATGTTTCTTGGCCTAGAATAAACCTCAAAATGGCCACAAGTTCAAAGTCTGGCTAGGCAAGTTGATGTCCACAGTGAGTTCTTATCAAGTATTCATGGGCAGTTTGTTTCTGTGGAGGATAAGGAAGTATGTTAATTCAGTGTAGGCATGGTACAGGTTTGTGCCAGCATGCACAGGTGTTCCGGCTATATGGGTCTTAAATGTTGCCAGGAGCAAATTACCTGAAGCCCTGCAACTATGGATCTAGACTGATCACTTTTACACATGAATGTTTTTAAACCTTTTCCAATGCACCATTAAGCCTTGGCAAAACGGCTGGAAGGTAATTGCCACTCATTACACGTGAAATCCCAAACAACACACTTTGGGTTGATTGAAACTCAAGTGGCTGAATTTGAAAGTCATCTTTTATCGCAAATGGTTTTACCGCCATAGAAATCCACTTGTGCATTTCAAATGAAAGTTTCAAAGCAAAACATTTGTCCAAATCAGATGTTATTAGATAAATTCCCTTAACAGCCAATTCGTAAAAAAAAAGATGTTTTGTTTTTCATTTAAAAGGTTTTATGTTTTTTGTTGGTTTAAATGTTTTACCACATACAACATAACTACAATATTGCATACATCTTAGAATTTATATGAGTGGAACAAGTGATTCTTGCCTGATAAATATAATTTCAAGCCAGTTTTATTTCAAGAAAGGGCTCAAAAGACTCATGTTGGAGCGAAATTCCCAAGGTGTCCTGGTTTGTTCCCTTTTTTTTACTGCTACAGTGGCTGAGCATTGATCTGTGTCCAGAACAACATGCTGTTTTAACCTCCCTACATGAAAGTATTGAAGCACACAGCTTACTGTGGTCTCCATATTTATGAACCTGGCAGTAATAGAAGAAATTTGAGTGTTCACTGGGTTTTCTGTACAGTATGTTGGTTGTGTATCTGTGCCCACCAGCTGTAGCAAACAGGAAGCAGGTTTACAATAACAGGAAGTCAAGGAGGAATAGAACTTCACCCTTATAGTTACAGCTCAAAAATAAATAAATATATAACAAATGGAGTTAAGTTGCATTGAATTAAATAGACTGCCACTTTACCAATTTATTTTAGTTCAGTTATGTAAATATGTACACAAAACATTTTTGGCTACATTTTTTTATTTTCAATTAACAGCCCTAAAATATTAAATAAAATAATATGAGAAAATGACATATTTAAATAGTTTTTAATTTAAATATTTATCTTTTTAAAGTGTGATAAATTATATAAAATAGAAAAATGTACACGTAAAACTGGGAAGCGTGAAACATTTTTAGATTCTTTTGTACATTTAAAAGTCATTAAACGTTGTATAATGTCATTTGGACTTACATATTTACACCAATTTGTCTTTGCAACAGTATCTAAACTTGAATGGGATTTGCCCTGGTGGTTTTCAAGAAACCCAAACAGTGAGCCAAGATGCATCTGTATATGTGTGTGTGAGAAACAGCGGTGTTATGATACAGAAGGAATATGGAGGCCTTAGGGCAGATTTCTGTTTGTGTGTGTGTATTTCTGCATGCGTTTGTATAATATAATGAAGCCTGAGTTCACCCTCGGGCACAGATTTCTCCTGGGAAAGACAGCGAGTGGCTGAAGTCAAAGTTCAGAGCTCAACGTGGACGGCCAGAAAGCACAAATATACACATACTCGCAGAAGAGTTTCGATGTCTTATTTATGGTGCTGTCATTGTTTATTATCAACTGGCTATATAAAGCATGAGCAGGCTGAGAATTTGCAGATTTTGTGCTGAAGTAGAGTTTATTGACATACACACATTAGACACAGATACACACAGATCTAAATGACAACTACAACTGCTTTATATGTAAAGATAATTAGTAACATACATTTATATAATATACATATGTTAAAATACTGTATGTGTGCATATATTTTTAGAATATACATAATTCTGTTTAATTTATTTTAATTGTGTTTCTTATACTTAAGTCAAAACTTGAAGTCCTATTTGGCTCTGAATTCTCTTGATACTATTTAGTTGTCTTTTTACTTTTTTCATTCTTTATTTTCCTCCTCTTTGCTTTCTGAATGGCAAATAGGCTATCACATAAACTCAAAGAAAAAAACAAGATTGTAACAGCAGTATAATTGCCCTGCCTTATTGTCCTCCTTTTGAGCATTCCTTCTGTCATATGTCCATGGGACTTCAAAAGATTTTCTTTCATCTTTATTTCTTTCACATACTTTTTTTCGCAGTATGTATTCTGTGCAGAGGATGCAAACTTTCTGTATGCATAGAAGAACCGAATGACATTCTACAGTTGTCAAATTGTACAGTATATTACACGTGTGTGTGTGTGTGTGTGTGTGTGTGTGTGTGTGTAAGCGAGTTCGCCAAGGTACTATGTTGGGGCCCCTTTTATTTATCTTATACTTATAATTGTCTTAAAATCAACATAAATGGCAAAAACAAAACAAAAAATAAGGGGCCCCAACACAGGACCTTGAGGAACTCCCTTATATTATTTGTTTACTCATCTAACTACTGTCATGAGTAAATAATGACACATTTTTCTTTAATTCCTTTAACACAGTCATCACCTAGAGAGACAGAACCCTGCTAAACCTTCACTGCCGGTTGGCTTCATCTCTGTGTGCGGTGGATCTTTCGTCTCTATATGTCGTGCTCCACCCCAGGAGGCTTTTCCTTCACCTCTCCGCTCCTCTGCAATTAAGGCTGACAGGACAGCTTGCTCTATTCCGCTGATGCCAGTACTTATCAAGACAGAGAGAGAGAGTTCAGGTATGTTCATCCATCAGTCAAGGCCCCTTTCCAACCACCCACCCTGTCTCCACCAATGCCAGTCTGTCTGTTGTTCTCAGTTTTTCTTTTTACTTTAATTTTACAACTGCCACATGGGAGACTCAATTGATAATGGATTTGTACGATAGTATGTTGCTCAACTATCAGTGTGATACAGTAAGTAGCATTGAAATACTCTAGAAAACACATATTTTGGGTAAAATAAAATAAATGTAAAAGTTTAATTAAAAGTAATTTTTCAATTTTATTCAACTTTAACTTATTATTTTATATAATAATAATAATAACTTATGTATAATCAATTACTTTTATCTACACTTTTGACTATTAAATGAAATATGTTCTTGCTTTTTCCTCCATCTGTTACAATGCATTCTGGAAAAATCAAATAATAACAATAATAATAATTATTATTATTATTATAGCAAAAAATAAGCTACTTTTATTATATATTAATTTTTTGTTATTTTAAATACTTTTATCTATACTTTTCAATATAACAGTATGATTATTTTTAATAAAAACTAATTCTATTATTATTTATGTTATAATTACTTTTTATTTAAAACTACTATCTATAATTTTCACTTTTGAATGAAATAAGTTCTCGGTACTTCCCCAATCTTAGATTTAATTTTTCACTGAGCCTGCATTCGCAATACATTCTGGGATTGCTTTCTGTGAATGATACATGTGATGCTGCTGTAGAATTTGGCTGCATGAAGGAACTGCATTTTTATTATTATTATTATTATTGTTGCATTGTGGGATGCTACCCTCAATGTGGTGCTCCCCCATAATTCTGGCCCTTTCAGATGGATCTACTTCCTGTTTCGACTCCCTATGTTACGAATACCTTCGGCATGACGTGTTCAATATCACTGCAGCAGTTTTCTCGTGTCAGTCATTCTGTCTCCCACACCCAGCTGTCATAATCAATCCAGTCCTCCTCCTTCCCAGCATGCCACCTGTCCCTGCTGTGTCACATCCTGGAGATCTTTGTTTTAGTGTGGCTTCCTCTCTTTAACAGTGAATCGATAGTTAACAGAAATGACAACCTGTATTCTCATGACAAACGCTTTATCATCAAGCGCCCAAAGAGTCGTATTGACTGATGCATGACATACAGTTAGCAATATGCTGGCATCAATTATTAACATCGGCTCTTGTAAACAGACATTTTATGAAATAGAAATGATTCCTTTTATAAAATCCATTATCGAACCATTTGCACTTCTTCCAGTTATGAATGCAAGTCGGAACGCCAGCATAATAAGTACTCAACTTTATTCCCCACTAGGGATTTTAAACATTTATATGCCAGGGATGGAAATATCACAATAAAAGCCTAAGTATTGGCTGAATGGAGTAAAAAAGAGACAAATATTATTTGTTTTGAGAGTAAGCGTGTATGGTAGTGTGTTTACAGTATGACACTGACCTCTAGTGGCTATAGTTCTATGTGTTTGATGTGTGTAGCCATTCAAAGGTAGAGAATAACAATACTGACAGTAACTGGCAAGTCTTCATTTTTTTCTTTAAAAATTTGCTCAGAAGGACATTAATTGATATTTATGGACATTTAAACAATAAATTTGCAGGATAAGTTGACTTATATGACATTTGTATAAGTAAATATGGCAATCAGAGGTCTGCTAAGAAGATGAATGTGATGTAATAAGCTTTTTAAAAACATCAATATGATAAAATGCATAGAACATCTAGCCATTAGGTAAACCAACTTAAAACCATTTTTATGCAACAGCTTCGGTCATTTGATAGAAACAACAGAAATAATTGTATTAATAAATGAATAAAGCTAGTATGAATAGTGCTAGCATTTGCACAACTGTAGACACACAATAAAACCTAGCTTTAGAACAAAAAAAAAATGTATAATTTTATTTTTGTTCTTATATTGTACAGATAAAAAAAAAGGCAGTTTTAGCGTTAATTCTTTAGCAGCACACATGCACACACTAATTCCTGGATCTAATTTACTGCAGATTACATTTAATTTTACACTGTGCAGTGGGAGGCTGACTTTTCTGATGTTTGTTAATTTCTTGCTTGGTTTGAGATGTTAATTAGCTAAATAAATAAATCACCATTTAATTGCAGAAACAAAATATTAGATATTTGATACGTTGGCATTTAATCACCACCTTAAAGTTACTTCAAACAAACCAGTTCATCTAAAAAACTGAAGTCTGTCTTTTGAAGGCATTTTAGTCACTTCAGAGGCATTTCAGCAATACCCGAGAGTTTTCCTGTTATAAAGAGCCACCTAATAATCAAAGCGAATTATTCCCTATGCTTAAAATCACAGTATTAGGTTTGTATGCTTTAAACCAATATGTTTTTCTTTTTATGACAGTATCCGGGCTTGTGCGTGTGTTTTTTTTAGGTCAGCCTAACTTTCATCACCATTTTTATTTTTATGTTGTACAGGGTGGTGATTCAAAGTCTCTTCTGACAATTTGTGAGATGAATAGCAGTGTTAAAGCTGTGCAAACATCTGTTTGATGGTGTGAAAAATGGGTACGTAAATGCAGCATGTAAAGACAAGGAACAACAGACAGAGAGAAAGATGTGAATCTATGTGTGGAGACTGAATTTGACAGATTGTTTTAAGACAATCACCTGAGATATAACTGCATTCAAAATCTTCTGGCCATACAGTGTAAATAGATGAGCATTAACATATTATATATGGTTTTCACTGACATAAAATGTCACGTATTACTAAAAAAATATATATATATATATATATATATATATTATTCTGTCACAAACAAATCCCTTGTAGAGTGAAGAAAACAAACACAATCTGCTTCAAAACCCACAGCTAGTGGAACAGTGTCAGTGCTGAGAATTCAAAATAGCCCCATATTTGGCCTTATTAACCACATTATTACTGCCCCCTGCTGGTCAGGCTGTGTTTTACATTTACCCTTGAGCTTGGTGTTTCGTGCAAGTGAGTTTTTCTCTATGGATTGACATATTTTGAAGACAGTAGGTGTTTATGCATGTGTATGTGTGTGAGTGTGTGTGCTACTTTACCCTCCCTATCTCCGCTTGCGGGAAACCGCTAAAAAATTCCCTGGCTCCTTCCAGGACTTTAACAGCTCCCTACAGAAGCACAGCCAAACTTCCTCCTGATTTCAATGAAGGACCACACACCCGGATCAATCCCAAAATGCCATAGAAGACTGATTGACAGGAAATGGAGGCAGATGGCTCTCGTAGCTGCACATCGGTGCAGTGCTAAGCAACATAACTCTTCGGAAAGCGTCGTCATTATCCGAGGGCAGTAAATCTGCCACAACGTTGGTTCCTCGCCTATCTGTGAGAACTTTAACTGATACCCATAAGCAAAACATGGAGATCATTGTCTAAGAACAGACTACATTATTCTGTTTACAAGCCTTGCTCGTAGTTTAGACACTTTGGTAACCTCGAGTCTAAATTTTCCAATGGTTTACCAATCATCATTCAAACATTTTTGCATTTTGACCACACAGCAATTTTCTAAAAGGTCTGTTTACTGTGCTCACCAAAATTCTTGATATCCTGTACAATGCGGGGACCTGAAGGCTTAAAAAGTAGCATGTTCTGATTGGTCTTCGGGTAAGAAAGGTCATTCAGTGAGCAGAAGTATTCCTCCACACCAACTTTTTTTGTAATTCAGAACAGATGCAACCGGCAGACAGCTGAACGGTGACCAAAGCTGTGTTTATTAGCAGGGTGCGACCAGAAAAGAGAAATAACATTAGCAAGAGTTGAATCCCGACTAATGCTAACAGAATGTGTTGGTTTGCTTTCCTCCCAGCGGTTTTCCGTCACTTATAGCAAGCTGGAATTCCTAGATCTGGGCTCTTTTCTCCACAAAAACAATTCTGACAAACCAATGTCAAACTTTCTGCTAAAAAAGTACAGTAGCTTAGACTACCATTGGTTTTCATGCTAGCCTAAGTTGGTTTAGATGGTGGACTCGGCCTGGTGCATGTTGTTAGCATGCTTTCACAGCCTGAAATAACTTTGGGGGTTGTAAAAGATATTTTGTCAAAAAGAAAAACTGGTGGGCAATTGAATGATTCATTTAAGGCCTTTGCAATGAATTTTAGACTTTTTGGACCGTGTCTGAAATGTGACTGCACCTTTGACATCTTCAGTTTATTTGTTTCTACTTACTGTAGGAATGTGTGGTACCATTTCACTTTGGTGTTGGGTTCTAGCCCCTACCCCTTTAAACGCCAATGCTAAAATGCTATCGAGGTGCCCCCAGAACGGGGTTCCCACCTGCCCTCAGAGAGTGATTTCTCCATTGCCCCTGTGGAGTTTTCTGCATGGCACTGGAAAAATTTCAATTTTTCATATCAATGGGGATGTCATGATTGTCTCAAGTCTTAAAGGATTAGTTCACTCCAGAATTAAAGTTTCCTGATAATTTACTCACCCCCGTGTCATCCAAGATGTTCATGTCTTTCTTTCTTCAGTCAAAAAGAAATTAAGGTTTTTGCGGAAAACATTCCAGGATTTTTTTTTCCACATAGTTGACTTCAACGGGACCATATGGAGAAAATCCTGGAATGTTTTCCTCAGAAACCTTAATTTATTTTCGACTGAAGAAAGAAAGACAATATCTTGGATGACATGGGGGTGAGTAAATTATCAGGAAATTTTCATCCTGGAGTGAATTAATCCTTTAACGTGTATAAGTTTTGTCGTAAAAGATTGATAATGACATAGTCTGCTTTGATATGTACCATATCAAGATCTTACTATAGGGTCACATCATACAATCTGGCATGCAACAATCATGAAGGATGGAAAAAAAACTGTAAAGTGTTCAGTGGGCTTTATTTGGTATAGAACTTGACCAGAATGCTCTTTAAGGTCAAGCCTGGTGGGTGGATGATGCTAGGATTGTTCTAGTTTTTAAGGCTATAAGATGCCAGTAGTTGACGCAGAGGTCAACACTGAAACACTGAAACCGGGATTTTGGAAAAGCCTGAAAGCAATATTTCTGGTGGTTGAGTTGCCTTGGGCGGTGTTCAAGGGCTTGAAATAGGTTGTCTTGTCCTCAGGTTCCAATCTCCGTGCCGAGCTTCAAAATGAACAGCTACAGTAGACATCAAATAGATTTGAGACACAGATCTGCTTCTCATTATGAGGCAGGTAAAGGTTGGGTTGAAAGGGGCAATTCAGGTCTGAAGGTGCAGGATCGACCTTGTGAGTAAGAAAGATATACGAGCTGGAGGTTGTTGGGTACTTCGGAAGAGATTACGTTGATGGAATGAGTGAGGAAATGAGGGTTAGCCTTAAACCGATGCGTAAAGAATGGCCTAGCAAGTGAGAAGGTCAAAATCAAAGTGCAGAGAAGTGGAAGAGATGAATCAGGGGAAAGAGTGGAAAAAAGGGAAAGTTAGGCATGACTGACAGGTAGAGGGAAAGGTGATGGACATATTGAGAAACAGCCAAAATGAGGTGAAGACAGGAACAGAGAGAGGCACTGGTGGGTTCAGAGAAAGGGTGCTATACAGGAAGTGAGCAGGATGCTAGGGTATGATATATGTATGGAGTATGTTATGAAGGTGCTAAGTTGACTGGTTTTAGGCACATTGCTATTTGTTTGCTACAGTGTTACAGCTGGTTGCTAGGATGCTGTTAAACAGATGCTAAAGCCTCGTTCAGACTGTCAGCCCAAATCCGATTTTGTGCATATCCAGATAACTGAATAACTGACTGTCCACACAGTGTATCACAGCTGTTCATATCCGATTTGTGTCCATAAGCGCTCTTTCTTTTTTACGGAATGTGCATTGGTTTCTATGGTAATGCTGTTGCGTTGTTATGCCTACGCTAAAAACAACAGTAACAGCAATACAGTTTGCAATACAGATGTTGTCTTACGACATGACGACATGTTGCCGTCGCAGTTGCGCTGTATTATTATATTTCATCTTGTGAGGCAGTGGCAGAAACGCAGGAAGCTGGAATGTGCGGTTTTATTCCGTGCTGCCGTCTTCGCTACTTTCAGAACTCAAAGAGGTACGTGTACTAGCAGTATAATGTGTTTTTCCGCTTGACTTGCACTTCGCAACGACGTCTGACGTGTTTACGTTTTACACGGCGTGAGGACATGAAAAAGCTAGGATAAATCCGATCTGACCGGTCAGACTGAAATGGATTTCCAGAAATGCAATCTGAATAGGATTTCAAACCACATACGAATGTAGCTCGAAACGGATTTGCACAAATCTAAATATGATCGGATTTCAATCAGATTTGCACAAAAATCGGATTTGGGCTGACAGTCTGAACGAGGCTTAAGATATTCTAAGTAGCTTGTATGCTATGTGGTTGCTACATTGCTGCTTAGTTGCTAATATATTCGTTTTCGAGTCATTTTTAGCACTTTGCTACATGGTTGCTAGGGTTTTGAGATTAGCTGCTAGATGGTTATTGTGGTCTTTTAATTGATTTTCAAAATGTTGTTATGTTTTTGCTATGGTGTTATGCGTGGTTGATTGCTAGGACATTGATGCTAAGGTATTTTTTTAGCCTGTTGTGGTGGTTTCTAGAATGTTACAGTATATGTGATATCTAGGGTCTTCCCTTTTGAAAATTAACCATTTATTATAGTAAAAGTGTAGTAACCATGTTTGTTGGCATATTGATTACTATTTGTATAACCCCAGTTTTACTACAAATACCATGGTTAAACTTTGGTTAGCAATTAGTAGTAGCTATTTGTAGTAGTTTTATTTGTAGTAAAATCATGGATATTTTTCGTAAGGGTTGCTAGATGGTCTCTAATGTATTTTGAGGCATTTATAGCACTTTTCTATGAAGTTAGTTCTTGATTGCTAATTTGACTGCTACAGTGCATCTCAGTGTTTCAGAAAACAAATTGTTAAAATTTTGACACAGCACAACATATTGTTTTATATTACCAATATGGTGTGATGATTTATTGCTAGTTTATTGTCAACATTAGCAATGTTTTGTGGCTAATATTAGCAATTGCACATTTTTTATATGTTAGCAATACTGTATTGGTAATATTAGCAGTGGTGAATTATTCATATTAACATTTGTATCTTTATATTAGCATTACTATATTGTGTTACTAATGTTAGCAAATTTGCACTTAGGTTACCAATTTATATATTAGCAGTGGTTAATTGCTAATATTATCAGTAAGGAGTTAAAGGGATAGTTCACCCAAAAATGAAAATGTGATGTTTATCTGCTTACCCCCAGGGCATCCAAGATGTAGGTGACTTTTGTTTCTTCAGTAGAACACAAACGAAGATTTTTAACTCAAACCGTTGCAGTCTGTCAGTCATATAATGTCAGTCAATGGTACCCACAGCTTTGAGAGTAAAAAAAAAACATACACAGAAAAAACCAAATTAAACCCTGCGGCTTGTGACGAAACATTGTATACGTCACTCATTGTTTACACCATCACGCACCGGCTGTTGTGAACGCGTTCAGGACAGTTGGGCATTGCGGTGGATCAGAGGTAAAAAATTATATAAATACTGTTCAGTTTCTTGCACAGACCGATCGTTTCATGTCTTAAGACCCCAATGTGTCATCAAGAGCCGCAGGGTTTAGTTTGGTTTTGTGTCTGTGTATGTTTTTTGGACTCCCAAAGCCGTGGTTCCCATTGACTGTCATTATATGACTGACAGACTGCAACGGTTTGAGTTAAAAATCTTCGTTTGTGATCTACTGAAGTAACAAATTCACCTACTTCTTGGATGCCCTGGGGGTAAGCAGATAAACATCAAATTTTCATTTTTGGGTGAACTATCCCTTTAATACATGCCTTCTGTTTATTTGGCACCTCTCTCTTTTTCTCTCCGTCTGTCTTTCTCTTTTACATTCATATGCAAGAAATGACATGCTAACACGCAAGCATATAACAGCTGTCTAATGAACACAGCTGTTTGCCTCATTTATAGCCCCTTTATCAAATACCATATTTATTTTTTCCCGTCTTGCTCCAGAAAGTAATTTTTGTCATCAAACTCCAATTTAATAACTTTAAACACATCTCTTAATTGCACAAGTCAGCAGAGACCCATCTGTTGTGCTTTCAAATGTTCACAATAATGCGAGACACACTGATGCTTCTATTTTGAGTAAGTTCTTATTGTGCTTGTGTGAATGTGAGTCCAGAACTGCGTTTTTGGACGACAGATCAAGGGATCTGTCCTGGATCGCCTTCAAAGAACCACACCTCTTATTTTGGGCCAAACAATCATTCTTTGTCTTCATCTATTTTTATATCTCTCCGTATTTGATACAGATGTATTTATCTGAAATCAGTGGTACACATTCAAATTTTTTGTTTTGTTTCCAGTGAATTTATTACTATTCTTAAAACAAGACAACTTTCATTTAGAAATAAAACTCAATCCATATTTTTGTTTATATACTTATTCTGCCATTATTATTTGCTCAAAAACCATAACTGAAAATATTGCAAGTATTGAAAATATTTTTTTCAGAGGCTACAAACACTACTTTTGAGTGTTGTTGTTATTCACGGCGATCAATATTAGATGGAAATCTTATGTTTTGAGTTTAACAACAGACAGCTCATGAGTAACATTTACAATATACACACACAAATTTCTCCAAGCTTTTCGTATAAACAGCATGAAGTTAAGAAATGGCTACTATGAGTCATGTTTCTGTGGTTTTACCATGTGGTTCAACAGTAGGCTTTGATTTATGCTGTTATTCAGTCTGTGCACGTGTTCGGGGAGTTACTTTGAGTGTTTTTCACAGGTACAAAAAGAAGTCGGTCAAACACATGAATGTTGTTCACACAAACCAGTATGCTTGAGAGAAGATAAAACTGGCAGATTCATCAAAAGCTAGGGGGGGGGGGGAACATATTTTGAAACAAAACAGTGGAATGTATTGTTTGCTGTTGTTGTCTGTAAAACAATCATTCCAATAAAGTACTTTCAAATTGACATTGAGTAAAACTGACGCAGGCAAAGGAAAAACATTCGACCCCGTCCCCTGGCACAGTATTTAACCAACTAAGGGGTCTTTTAATGTCAGGGGCCACCAAGAGAGCAAAGACCCAATTCAATAAATGTCAGCTTTAATCTGTCAGATGGTATGAGGAATCGCGCTAGCTTGAGTCGCCTTGATAAAAAAGCCTGAAACAACCTAATGTGGAGAGCAACAAATATGACCATAAAACATACTGCCCTTCATATACATATTTTCAGTATTTTTCTGCAGCTGTCAATTGATAAAAAAAAAAAAAATCTAATTAATTTCAAGATCGATTGAATATCAATATTTGCTCCTAAATTAAGATTAACATTACATTATTGAAGCACATTTTTTCTCTCTTAATTAGCAGGGGGTTTTTTTACTTGGGTGCAAGTCATTGAAATTCCACCATCTTTGGCCAATCAAAACACTGAAACCACATTTAAGAGTTAAGCCTAATACATTATCTTATATCACAAACTGTCCCAATTGATCACAAAAAAACATTCCCCTTTTATGGAGGCAATGATTTAATGGTGTGTAATTTCAACCCTATTCTTCTTCATCCAAACAATTTTAGGGAATAGGATCTTGGATATGGCAGCACCTCTTCATTCCCAACCATCTTTTAAAATCCTCTCTGCTCCAAGTTCGTTCCAATTTAGTGGTAGGATAGCTGTGAAAAGGGGAGATGGAAAGAAAGAAAATGCCTGAATAATTACAGTAAATGGGATTTTAAGGATGCTACACAGCTGGCGTGATTTTGATCTGGTTCACTTTACAGCTTATTCAGGCCAATAACTACCCACTTGTTCTCACTGCATGCAATTCCAGTTTGTTTTTCAAATCCAGTCTTTAGGACTGCCTGTCCGTTTCAAGTCAATCCAATTCACTGTATTCCACTTCCTATCCCTCAAATGTTCCTACTTGCTCCCAAAGTGAAAGGGTTTTTTGGTAGAGAAAGAGCAAAATCACTTGGGCAATGATATATACTTGGGATGTGATGGTTGATTAGCATTCCATATTATGATTTTTACATTACTCAACATGTGGTTAACTCAGCAGGTGTACTGCAGAATGCAGAGTGAAAACCTAGTTGACTTTCCAGCAAAAATACGTCCTAATCGTACGCTAATGGCACTCTGGAAATGCACTGAGAGAGCCAGCAGTCACCACCACCGAATCAAAAAGTTCCTCTGCAGGAAACGAAGGAGCATGAATTCAGATGCTCCTTCACACGTTCTGTCAAGTCAATTTCAGAGGCAAGAATCAAAAGCTGACCTTGGTACGTGAAGCACTGGGATTTTGGACAGTTTTGAGGGAAGTAATAAAGTGGATTTGGCAGGAAACAGAGATTGACGGCTCTAATTGTGGAAAGAGAGCACCGCAGCTTGAGAACAGTACACAGCGTGTGCTCGAACCCCCTAAAATGAGAAATGGTTGCATAATTGCGCATAATGTTAGCGACTTCACTGCCACACAAAACAACACACATTTTATGTTTTTAAAATGGCCAAAATGACTCATTCACAAGAACATACAGACCCAGCCTCAACTTTTGACCCACTTCTCTTTCGACTTTCCCTGCACTGATCTTGGTTTGTTGAGGTTCATGGAGGGCGTTCTGGAGTCCAGCGGGCCTGAGAGGCCTCTCTTTGCAACTCAAAGACTTTCAGCTTGAATTGGGTTCCCGCAGATAAATATGTGATTCACAGTTGTTGGCCACAGACAGAGAGAGGGATTACTCACTCCATGGGAAACAGAGGCTCGGTTTTCTGTGGTGGTTTGAAGCTTAAAAAGAGACAGAGAGAGGAGAAACAGACAAGACAAGACGACAGGAGATGAAATGAGTGCAAAACAGTTGAGAGAGACATAGAGCAGGTGAGTTGAAATGAGGGATGAGATAAAACAGGAAGAAAAACTGAGGTAAATAAAATGAGGCAGGTGAGAAGAACAGAGAAGACAAGATGAGTTGAGGTGGAGAAACTGGTGAGGGAGAAATTGATGAAAACAAAAGAGAGAAGATGAGACAAGATGAACAAGAAACAGGAAAAGAGACAAGTGAGATGATATGAGACAAAATGTAACAAATGTTATTTAGAAAAGACTAAATAAATGGTAAATAGATGAAAAAGAAACTAATGCGATAAAACAAAATGAGAGAAATAGTAGACAACATGAGGTGGAAAGCCATGAGAGAAACAAGACAGAATCAGATGAGATGATAGAGAGATAAATGGGATGAACAGGGGAGTTTAGACAACTAACAGAATGAGACGAAAAAATATAGGAGACCAGATTAGGTCAGACAAAACAAAATAAAAGAGAAGCAGTCCAGAGAGAGATAGAGAAGAGATGAGACAAGACACAAAGTTTGAGAGAAAAAAGAAGGGACAGAGTTAGACAAAGATTATACAAAATAAGACAGAAACAGGGTAAGTGAGACAACATGAGAAACAGCAAGCAGATGAGAGAGACGTTAATAAAATGAAACAAACAAAATGAGAAAGAAAGAAATAAGACTGAAACATTTAGAGACAAGAGGAGAGAAAAAAAGATGAGATGAGACTAAATGATAGAGAAATAGACGGGAGAATCAGAAGAGATGAAAATAATAAATGATAGAAAGATAGATAGATGGGAATGAACCAGGCAAGAGCAAAATATAGGAGACGAGCTGCACTGTAAAACAATTCAAGCGGTTTCTACTAATTATTATTTAGTAACTAGTTCCACAGAAATTTTACATTCAGTCAATTTCTGACTTCAAAGTGTTATCTGAATTGTTATTTTTAGTTGGCTCAACCTTTACTGACTAGTTTTATAGTCCATTCACCTAAAATGTTTTAATTAGTCAAACATTTAGAAGACTACAGCAAGTTATGTCAATTAAAATTTAATCATTTACTCCATGCGTTTTATATGTTACCTCAACTAAGATTTATTCTTTGGGCATCATACGAAATTGTTGGGCAACTACATAAACATATAACAAAATTATTAAAAATGATTAACTGGTGTTTATCAATCACTAAAAACACACACATTACAACACATAATAGCCTTTATTTAATAACAGTCTCCATTTATAACATTTTCATACAGACTAAGCATACAGGCTTAAAGAAAAAAGTCAGCTACATCTTGGATGGCCTGACAGTCAGTAAATTAACAGCAAATTTTCAATTTTGGGTGAACTATCCCTTTAAAGCTCCTGTTGACAAACATTACATCTGTCAAACAACTGCAAAATTCAGTTTAAACTTTGTTTAATGAACTAAGAAAAAACTAAAGCCAAACAAAATGTTAGCAAACAAACATCTACAAATAGTACTACCGTTCATAATTACATCTTTAAAATTAGGCAGAAGTAAAAAATAAATAAAAATGAACCAGGTGTTACAGTATATAAAATCAAATCAAGTCACCTTTATTTACATAGAGCTTTATACAATACTGATCGTGTCAAAGCAGCTTTACAGAGTCAAACAGGAAAATAGTTTGTCAATAATGCAAGAGGACATTAACAAGTAATTTTTCCAGTTAAAGTCAGTTCATTGGCGATTCTGTGTTGACATCATCCAGTTCAGCTCTCTTCCAATAGTGTCTGTGCAATCAGCCAAGCGTCCCCAAATAAACAAGCCAAAGGCAACAGCGGCTAGGACCCAAAACTCCATCGGTGACAGAGATTGAGCAGAAAACTTTGGGAGCAACCAGGCCAGATGAAACCAGCATGGAGTGGTTTAATTCTAGGCTGCAACACAGGTCAGATTGAGCAGAGGACTTGTCTGGTTCTTGTGGTCTTGTCCCGATGGCCAACGAGGTCTTCACTGGGGATCTGTCTCTGGAGCTCATCTAGCTGACATGGTCTCCACTGACATTCAGGGCTGTAGGGGCTGTCTCTAGGTGCCGATCTACCATCTGATCTGGATACAGACTGGATCTGGGTGGCTACATTCACCTCGGAATAAGAATGAAACAGACTAATATTAGCGTAGATGTCACTGAGAACAATAAAGCACATTATAATTGTAGTAAAAACTCTAAACATTTACACATATTACTTGGAATGAAAACAATAAATTCCTAGTCTTGAAAGTACACACAATATAATTTCAGTGGAGCGGTCTGGTCACGAGCCAGTGTTTGGTGTCTTGGAAGAACTGACTGGGTTGCATCTGAAATCTTGCAACGATGACAAAGCACCAATGAAACCTTTGGCCACACCCTGATGGAGAAAGAAAAGTACATTTTAAGTTCAAAAAATTAAATGATGCCTTTTAAATCATTTACAATGTATCAATATCAGTTAATTAAATTTGTGATGAAACAGAAGTTGCAACCATTTGGCACAAATCCATTCCACAATCCATTGCACAACAGGGAGCATTGATGCTGTGACTGCATTTGTAATAGATCATGCACATTTCATATTATAGGGCTAAATTACCTTAAATAGCATAAAAATAATATCAAAATATAATGGCCCTGCCTGTTGTTGATAAATACTAGTGGTGACGTTTTACAAATTGATTGATCAGTTGTCCCAGTGTTTACTGAGCCATGGTCTTTCCCTGTGCAGGAACTCGTGTGCACTATCTACTGATTCACTACCTAGGGAACTGACTGAGACGCGTTGAACGACCTTGTGAAATGATTCAGATGTTCATACAGGTGCATCTCAATAAATTAGATTGTCGTGGAAAAGTTCATTTATTTCAGTAATTCAACTCAAATTGTGAAACTCGTGTATTAAATCAATTCAGTGCACACAGACTGAAGTAGTTTAAGTCTTTGGTTCTTTTAATTCTGATGATTTTGCCTCACATTTAACAAAAACCCACCAATTCACTATCTCAACAAATTAGAATATGGTGACATGCCAATCAGCTAATCAACTCAAAACACCTGCAAAGGTTTCCTGAGCCTTTAAAAATGGTCTCTCAGTTTGGTTCACTAGGCAACACAATCATGGGGAAGACTGCTGATCTGACAGTTGTCCAGAAGACAATCATTGACACCCTTCACAAGGAGGGTAAGCCACAAACATTCATTGCCAAAGAAGCTGGCTGTTCACAGAGTGCTGTATCATACACTAGTTTCACGATTTGAGTTGAATTACTGAAATAAATGAACTTTTCCACGACATTCTAATTTATTGAGATGCACCTGTATTCGTTCGAACTTCTCTTCCGAAGCGCCTTCATGAGACTAGAAACGTCATCTAACGTTAATCCGCCCCGTTTGAAAAGAGCGACATTTCACCATGGTTTGTTGTTAGTCACGTTTAATGTCGTCTTTTTACTTCACGGAACAATTACAAAAGTTGGTAACACTTTATAATAACTGCACGCTATGAATCATTAGGTAAGCATTAGTAAATAGTCAGTTCATCCTTTATAAAGCATTGTCCCAACATTAATAGTCATTAGTAAGCAGTTTATAAATACAGCTATAAATGCCTTGTTCTTGATTTATAAGCATATCTATTACAAAGGAGATTTAAAGGCTCATTTATCTTCCTAACAGAAAAAAAATAAACAAACAACACAGAGGGATACAGAACTCAGAAATATTTATTTCAAGATGAAAAAAAAGTCAACTGTCCAACTGTACACTTTAATTTTTCTTTTTAGTTGTACAGTTGTACAGTTTCCTTTTTGCATCATGAAAAAATATTTCTGTGTTCTGTATCCCTCTGTGTTGTGTTTGTTTAACTTGTCTGTTTGGAAGATAAATTAGCCTTTAAATCTGCTTTGTAAATGCTTTACGAGGTATGAATAGTCCTCACTTTAGATGAGCTCACAAAAATAGATGGCTGGCAACTACTAAATGTTTTATAACTACCTGACTTAATCATGAATTACAGCAGGAATATGTGTTAATAAAGCATTTATTAACACACTGAGAAACTATTATCATGTGTCTAAATAATAAGATTCATAAATGTACATTTAAATAGTTTATTAATCATTTACTTACACTTTCTAAATGATCTTATGAACCGCTGACAACTCCTAAATAACTGGTTTGTAAATAACGTAATAATTTAGAAATTATAAACTGATCATTAATAAAGTACGAAAATACAATTATTAAACATTATAGATATGCTCAAGAACAAAACATTTATAGCTGTATTTATAAACTGCTTACTAATGCCTATTAATGTTGGAACAATGCTTTATAAATGATGAATTGACTATTTACTAATGATTAACTAATGAGTCATAGTGTGCAGTTATTATAAAGTGTTACCCAAAAGTTTACACACGCAAAAGACCCATTCAACACGTCCATGTTACCTTCAAATGAGCGCATTACTGTGGTTTACATTAAGTTTCATAGATTTTGGTTATTGGCTTATAAAAGAGAGAAAGGCCGCACGATCTCTTCATATCTTTTCACAGCACGGAAACACAAAAATATCATACAACATGCCAAATGAGCTAAAATTAATTGTAGTAACAGCTTTTGACATTAAGTGTTTTATGGATTAAACAAGGTGAAAGAACACACTTAAATTTCCCTCAACATATCATACAATGCTTATTCGATGTTTTTGTATATGCTGTACGTTTGTTTATAAGAGATGAAAAGAGAGAGACTGTGGACAGAGAAGGAGATGAGATGAGACAATAGAGGAATAGACGAGAGAAATACAGTACAGGAGATGAGACAAAATGAGAGCAAAACGAGAGAGGAGGCTTCATCAGCCCATCGCTCATGTCAACAAGAGAGGCAGGACTGTAATCAGCACCAGATGATCGGCAGCCCAAAACAGCCAAGAGTGGACTGAAAGAGAGAGACAAGAGTGCGCAAATATTATCGAGAGAGAGAAAGGAAAAGAACCCTCCTTTCCCTCAACAAGACCTCAAAAAGGAACAGGCCAGCCCGTGTTCCCAGGAGCCCCGTGGATGTAGACGCTCTCTCCTGAAGTCACCACCTGAGAATGTCTGAGACCACGGCCCACACGGCACCTCGCGTGCGAAGGGAGCCGTGTGAGTGTGTTTGTGTGTCTGCTGCAGACGCAGAGGCCCAACACTGCACCTATGCCAGACAGAGAGGAACAGAGAGAGCGAGAGAATGAGCCCTTTCCAACCAAACCACAGAGCCACAGAGTCTGGCAGTGGCTCCCCGCCAACAGAATGAGGGGAAGGAGGGTGAAAATAGTGTAAAACAATGGACGAAGGCATAAAAACACACAGAGTGTACTAGGAGACTGGGAAAGGTGCTTGGGTTTGCGTTTGGGTGGGTGTGTTGATGATTGTGTGCATGTGCTTGTGTTTACAAGCACCGTAAAACCCAACGTTAAAGCCAATGTTGCATTAGAAAAAAGCTTGAAATTGCACATTTGGACATTCATGCAGATCATGGCCAAACCAAGCGACAGCTCTCATTCCTTTAAACTAACATTGTCCTAACCAGGCACAATACAAACGGTTTCCAGTGGCAATGTAAAAATGTGACACAATCACAGAAAATCAAAAGATAATTAATGTAGAGTTATGAGAAGCAGGATGATAGACCAATGAAATTTCACAGTGGGGGGTGGGGGGCGGGGGGTTACTCAGTATAAATAGAAACCTAGCAACTGACAAAGTTGGTTTAGTTTGTAAAAAACTTTTGTGTTGGCAGGACAACTCAATAAAGACTCCTAGTGCTTGTTGTTTTCCATCTTGGATCCAACAATTTAGAATGGTTTAATACCCATAGCGAGCAAGAGGATTCAATTCTTGCTTTGACAATCAGATTTTTGGTAAAACAACCGCAACACTAGAACATTGCTCATTTGTAGCGTTTAGAGATTTTGTTTTGTTATTCTGAGAGCTATTTTGTTTCCATGTGTTGGTTAAATGGATTCCAGGGTTATAGGACCCAAGTCAAAGTCCAAGAACATATTCTCTATGACTAGTCAAGATCTGAAAGAGAAAACAAAAAAATATGACAAGAAAAGTTAATGCTAATGCTATACTGCACCAGTTTTGTAGTATGGACAAGGCCGGACTCAGACTCAAGTTTGAGTCTAAGACCAAGACCCTATTTTCCATGACTAGTCGAGACCAGCTCATTCAAGTTCAAGTTAAAGTCCAAATGCTCCTAAAAATACGGTCTTGGACTGAATGAGTTGGTCGATTAGTTTCTACAGTACTGTTTTAGACTGTACTCTGAGGTAGGTAATTTAGTTCCTCCAATGGGAGTTCCTAAAACTAAATACATTCCTGGTTCCTGCGTTGCAAACACACCAAAAAGCGTGTAATTCTGCCAATAGTTCTAGATACTATGAAAAGGTTCCTCTGGTGTTAAAGCCCCTATAGTGGCTAGCTTGGTTGTACACTCATTATTGAGGTGCACTTTGGGATTGAAGAAATGCACTTGGTAGTGTCCACTATGGTTTCGAAGACTTCTACAAATGGGTGTCCACTCAAATAGAGTACTGTATAAGGGTAAGGGTATGGGTGGGGGGGGCATTTTGGACATAGACTTGATTTAGTGACATGATTTAGTGCAATGTGACTGCACGCTTCCAGTGCATTGGCAAAGCATTTGTGTCTGAATTCGCATAATGTGTAGAGTATGTTTCTGGTCTAAGTTCAAGCATCCATTATCCATATGATTCCAGTGATAAGTCAAGATTTGTATCATCCTGATACAGATCTAAGCAGCACGTTGCTACATCATTTCACATGATTTTGTGAGAACTAAACATGTGGGAACTCTGTACAGACGCTCTGTTAAGGTTTGGCACTGGATACAGCTGGCGCTAGAATACATTAACCGAAATGAGTTCAGCTCTAAAGACCTGAGCTAAAATAAAGAGGGGAAAATAGCAAGTTCTGGAAACAGATGCTAAATACATAGTATCAAATCACTAGGGGAAAAGAGACGGAGCGAGACGGAGAACTCCTTCAAATTTATTTATACTCTCTTTTGTCTTTCAGCTTATGAGATGATGATGGCCTTCAGTGAGAGTGTCTGCTCAAATATACCAGTTTTGGAGAAGCTGAAGCTGTAGCATTGAAACTGTAACTTGCTAAGCTAAAAGCTACTCCTAATATGCAGGAGTTACTCTTAGAACTACACTTAGAAAATCAAACTACACTGTTTCTTGCTTGCTTAGCCAAGCCTCCCTGTCACACATGTAAAACAATTTGGCGACATTACAAAGGCAACATTACAATTTTGTTTTCTGCTATAAATCTGCTATTTATGTTACCTTATTTCAACTAACAAAATGTTTCTAATAGTTTTAATTTTAGATTTATTTTTAGTTATAACGATAGTAACCCTATGTGTTACACATGCAAATCACATCCAGAACATCCAGTCCATCATATCTTAAATCTTAAATTATGTCCCTCCTCAGCACATTTCTCACAGACAGTAAATCAAGTCAGGGATTCTTTTAGGAACATACATTGAAGCATTGATTTAATGATCTGTTTTAACATGTTTGGCACTGAGTTCAAACAGGTGAAGAAAACATTACAGGCCTTTGATGGTGTGACATGATGGCTGACAGCCACTTAAACTGTATTGAGCAGCCTGGATGTTCTTCTAAATAACTTCTTTTGTGTTCCATGGATGAAAGAATGTCAAAGAGGTTCAAAATTACATACAGTACATAGGTATTATACATACATTTCCATGAGGTTCAAATCTTTCATTTCCCAAATACATACATGGGCCTGAAAAGACATCTCCCTTCACTCTCTTTCTCGCTATTGCAGTGTGTATTTTCTCATCATACAGTTTAAGCAACTGAAAACCAATGAGATGACAGAATTATCGCTTTCAGCCATGGCGATGACCTATCGGCACTCTCACAGTGAATTTGCGATGAAAAAACCTGGCAGTCGCACTCACTCCCACCTGAACGAACAATGTACTTGTCAATCCCACACCTTAAGCACACAACAAATGCAACCACACTTTGTATTAAACACACCTGGCCAAAGAGACATCAATATTAAGACCTTCTGGAATTCATGTTGATTATTTTTCACACACATTGTTATACTTATAATCCATCCATTCATTTTCCAAACCAATTTTCTTGGGTAGGGTCACAGGGATTCCATATGAGTGCCAACCGAGCCAAACCTTGCCTAACTTCCAAGATCTATTCTTATAACACAATATAATTTATAATTAAAGATGCAAAACAGATTCATTTTCATTAGTGGTCACAGATATTTGTACCCAAAAATACAGTCCACTCATTGTCCAACCACTCCCAAGACCGCACGACTCGAACATAAATATGTGGAGGCGTCAAGATTTCAAGCTATTTAAGAGAATTGACAATGAGGAATAGGCTCTGGAGAGAAGGAAAAACAAATCATTTCAGACGGGATGATTGAAATCCCAACTCTGGAAGGTCTACAAACAGAACGCAACTCTTTTGTCCGTTGACAGCAGGCATAACTCCTGATTGCTCCAAAACCCTGGACGGTAATAATCCCTCGTTTATAAGATGAGGGGAGGAACTGGACAGATCTGTCTTTGAAACGTTCATTTCACGCCTACGAGGGTGCGGAGCAGCCAACAGCCATGATTCATCCATGAGAGAGAATGATCTTGTTTTACTGTTTTTGAAGAAAATCTGAGTGGCGTCCACCATGATGCTAGGCTGTTGTAGGTTGCTGGGGTGTTGCTATAAGGTTATTGTTTTCTGAATTTTATTGAGTGCATACATTATGTGGTTTTGTGGATTACTTACTCATGAAAGTTTAGTAAGGATTTGTTAAAATCACTAACGGTAAGTATGAGCAATAATAATCAGCAATGCTTGTCTTAGCAAACACCGCTAACTATAGATTAAACTTCGCACATTGACCTTAGTCTTGGTACTTTGTCTGTCTTTCCCACACAGGGAGAATGGGATATAATCTATGACATATTTTAAACTAAAACATCTGCCACAAATTACCAAAACAACTGACCAGCTTCGGAGACTTAAAACACTTAAGACAGCTGGTATGAGTCTCCACGTGTGAGTGTGCGTTGCACCATCTCAATCATTCAAATTTAATATTCATCCCCATATTTCAATGATAAACGAGTGAAAAATGCTTTTGAAACTTTTGACATCGCTACCAATCATAAGTATGAGGCACGTCTATGTTGCAGCTGTGTTTTCCCAACAGCTCAAATCCCTTAAGACGCCCTACAACTCATGAGTCATGCAATACTTCACATAGACACATTAGTGCTCAAATTTTTCAGAGTGTAATGACTTTTTTAAAAACAGAATGCTACTAGTTTATCTAGATTTTTGATATATATATATATAGAGAGAGAGAGAGAGAGAGAGAGAGAGAGAGAGAGAGGCTTTAATCAGCATACTAATAAGTGTGTTAACATACTTAAACACTCTCAGATGGATGTTTATACCTGTCACATTGCGTCTTGGAAAGTGTTTTGCTTTAATGACTCTGTAAAAATAAAATTAACTCTTTTTTGTTTATGTTTTTTTTCATAATGTTGCACTCTGTCAGGCTAAAGACTAGCCGATTAGCTAGTTATCTGACTAGTTTTTGAAAATGTAGTTTTCAAAAAAACTAAAACTGAAAGATCCTTTCAAAATATTTGTATCATATTTGGCCCATTTTCCTTACGAAAATTAAACATGGTTTTATTTTTTAGTAAAAGTGTATTAAACATGTTTTTTGTATAACCATGTATAACCACAGTTTTATAACAAATACCATGGCTAAATGATGAGTTGTGTAGCAAAACCATGGTTAATTTGTGGTTACCATTTGTGGTTTAACTATAGTACCCATGTTTTTTTTTTTTGTTTGTTTTTTTTTTGTAGTAAAACAATGGTTAATTTTTGTAAGGGTTGTGGTGTTTTCACTGTGGGAAAAAAAATAAAAAAATGTAGACAAATATGATAATACTAGCTATAATAGCATTTGAATGCGTGCAAACAAACTTCTTTTCCTAAGTAGTAAATTGGTTGCAGAATAGCTGTAGAAAAATGAAGTTTATTCTTTTTGAACGCAGAGATTCTATTAAGTCTGACAGGATAGAAAAAAAAAACACTTGTCTGATTTAGCCAACTGTCTTTGTCTCCACAACATACTGTAGGCTACAGACAGATCGAAGTACACACTCACAGAGAAAAAAAAAAAAAAGAAGAAGAAGTGAAGTGAAAGAGACAGGCTGGCAAATCGACAAATATACACCCTAGAGAATCATATGTCAAAACTAAGCCAAAATTGTCATTTTTTTTAATAGACACACATAGGTTCTAATCTTAGCCAGTAGATGGAGCCGATCAATTTGGTGTCTGTTTTGATCTTTATCTTTTTCAGAAAACTTTAGCTAGTGTTCAAGGTTTAGCTAATTAGCATGACCCCATTAGCCTTTTCTGGTCAGTGTGCAAATATTTATTGAGGGCTTTTAAAAGCATTAAATGGAACTTATTCCATTTATTAGACCTAAATGAGATAAACTTCCAAAATATTCCAAACAAATATTTAGCATACTTTGTTCATTCTAATTAGATTTCTTCCATTAAAAAAGTTGAGGATACATAGGCTAATCAAACTAGCTGCTTTCCATAATGACAGTTTAGCAATTTACTGAGGTAAATTTCTAAGTGCTGCATTCCTGTCTCTAATTATCTCTTGCCTTTTTTAACCTTTTCCTTTTTTTAATGTGTCAGATGACGTTTGTTTATCTAAGAGAGATTTATTGGACTGAGCTGCACTATCGAGCGTCTTGATCTGTGAAGCATGCGCTCTGTTGCGATTTCGCCATCGAGTATTTGGCATGATGCTGCATGCTCAAACGAGTGTGTGTATGTCCAATTAAACTAGTTTATAGCTAAGACAGACCGATTAATTTGACTAAAACTGAAAGGAAACCAAAGAGAAATCAAAACTGTCCATAACCCTCAGATAGCACTGAAAAAAAAACATTGTATTTCTTTCAGCGCTATTGCTAGCATGATTGACAGTTGCTTACAAAGCGATACTTCTTCCTATAAAGAACTTAGGCGTCAAGTTTTCTTTACCCACCTCTATAGACTGCCAAGTTTTACCTGACAACTCCAGAGCTAGACAACTCAAATAGTCATGCAAATATTACTCAAAATCGCCCACAGGGTTTATCTTTTCACTGGTAAAAGCTTTATTGTCCTTGTACCTACAGCAAAAGTGTGTTTTGTTAATGTGGCCACTTGGCATTTGAAGGAACATAAATCACAAAAAAATGCTCATTTAAGTGATTTACGGCTTAAACTGTGATCCATAACACAAATATGCACTTTACAAAAAAACTGCACTATATCTACGGGATGTTATGCACTGTTTTCTGAGGAGAAACCTTTAAATTGAAGCTTAAAAGCGCTGGAATGGAAGAGCAAGTGTTTGGTTTTGACTTCTACTCTTGTGTAAAATAAACCTGTTGTTTGTTGTGAATTTCTGAATAGCATATTGCCTTTTGTAAACATTTTGCTGTGAGTGAAAATCGTCTCACTGCAGATTTCGGGACAGTCTGGAGCTGTGGTTTGAAAGTGAAAACATGCACCATGTTTTCACACAGTGTGGTCAAATATACACACTTTCTGTCTTTTTACAGTTGTAAAAGCTGTAATTCGTCATAGTTTTAAGACAGCACATATGGTAGGGTGCAAAAGTGTGGTGCTCCTTAAAAAAGATGTTTTGCATGATCTTTTACATGTGTGATGAAGCTTGTACATACACATAACTGCTCTTTTATCTAATGGTTTAAAAGTACATTAGCAGTGGTGCTTGTTTAGGCACTGCATATTTAAACTGACTACCTTATCATATTTGTGTGGTGTTTTTTGGTGCTTGACAGCCCTATATGGAAAAGTATGGTTAGGATATTCTTTAGAATTATCTCCTTTTGTCCCACAAGTTTGGAAGAACCCGGGGTAAGTAAATGAATTAGCATTTTGGACAAACTATGAAAACCAGTCACACCACAAAAGCAAGAGCCCAAAACTCATTTCGATCTTCTGCAGCACATGCCAGACTACATTGCCAGATCTGCTGGACTTAATGGCAACAATTATTAACTGTTTTTATGTCTTTTTTTCCCTAACAAAAAGTCATTTGAGCAGAATCAGGAGGGTGGCACATCATAAACAGCAATTTAACTGGTTGCTGGTTTTGTTTGTAATTAAACAAAACTGCCTCTATGGTAACACAAGACTACATCTCCTTTCAGAAACTGCACATATTTTCCTTGCGCTGGCCAATGGCTGTTCATTTGGAGCCACTGTTGTAAACGTACCTTGTTTGGCAAGCGACTGCCAGCCAAATGTTTCCTGGTAGACAAGCCTTGTGGTGTAAAATCGGCATTTTGCCAAATCAGCCAGGCAGAACGGGAAAGCCTTAAGGTTTGTTTTAGCTCTCAATTAAACAAGGTGTCCTTATTATTAGTCAGCTTTGTGAATGCATTGGGCAGCAGATCTGATTATAATTAAAAACTGCTGTAATTACAAAGAAACAGTTTACATCATGCCATAAAACTGCACGATCCACGCTATTTAAAGTTTCTGTAAATGTAATAGTACCTATTACTTTAACTCTCACACTGGGGCCCCGAGGTGCACGGGTTAGTAAACGCAAAGTTTATTTATAAGAACCTAAATGTTCCCACAGGTTTGACGTTTTTTCATAGGAAATGCTTGCTAAAAGGATTTCAAAGATCAGCCAGTCTATGACTTTTGTGAGGTTTAATTTGAATGCAAAATTCTTTATTGGGCAACGTTTAGTTTTTGTTTTTAAAATCTTGGCATAGTGGACAAGAGCTACTGAACCGAATTAGTTTTCCATTATTAAGCCATCAAAACAAAAGCCATGGAAATAAGCAAATTAGCATTGTATCCGTTAGTTTAATGGTTACTCTGTTCATATGTTTTTGCTGTTGTTGTTGTTGTTTTGTTTTGTTTTTTCCACTTAAATCCAAAATTCATTGATGCTACGAATAATCTAAAAAGTTTTGAATCTACATGTTTGAAAGGTGCTGTTAAAAGTAAATAAAAATACTGTAATATTTTAATTTATCTTGCATTTTATGTTTTGAAGTACTAATATGGATGCCATCCTAAAAGTTTACACCACTGGTACAAAATAAATAAATAAATAAAGGTAATAAAGCTCAGTTTGTTTGTTTTTTTTCCCTGCAATTCAGAATTGCAAGATGTCAATTAATTCGCAATTGCAAAGAAAAAAGTCAGAACTGTGAGATAAAAAGTTGCAATTACCTTTTTTATTTTGTTGGGGGTTGTGATATAAACTCGCAGTTCTGAGAAGAAAAGTCTGTATGAGATATTTTGAGATATAATGCAATTGCCAGAAAAAAGGCAGAATTGTGAGAGGAAAAAGTACTAACTCTGAAAAAAAGGCAATTCTGAGTTTGTATCTTGACATGTCTCTTGTCATTATATCTTTCAAGATAATAAAGTCTTAATTCAGAGAAGGAAAAAACAACAACTTTAGAACCCGCAGTTCTGTGGGAAAGAAAAAATAATAATTTTGAGATGTAAACTCAGAAATGTATGGAAAAAGTTAGAATTGTGAAATAAATAGTTGCATTACCTTCCATATTTCTTGTCCTTTTGAGTTCTTACCTGTATATCTTTATCTAGTCGCAAAGAGATGGTGAACGGTGGATTATTTATCAGTTTAAACCAAACAATTTTTTTAACCAACTATAGTAATTTACAACTTGCATTTCAGAAGATGTCATGTGGAGGCTAATAAGGTGTATACGGTAAGCATTAATTTGAAATGAGATATATAATCTACTGGACCTCAGCAACCAATTTGAGGGTGAAATGTTTATATAACCATCCAAGGGGAGCGTTTTGCTAATGATGTCTCTGTGTTTATATTCTCATGCTATCGCTGCTGTAAATAGACCACACGTCTTTTCTCAGGGTTGGTTTCACTAGCTCGGCTGTTTTATTTGAAGGTGACTCACTGGAGTGTGACCAATGCTTTTGTGATGTTGTCCAAGGGTGTGTGTTTGTGTATTTCTGTGAATGCCCATGAGTCTGTGTATGTGTGTGTTTGCAGGGTAACCAAATCACAGCCTGAATGTCAACATTAAACCTCGAGGGGAGAGACACCTTACGAAGGAGGATAAACATTTGAGGTGACGTCAATTGTGAGTTTGGACGATACATTTCGCAGCTGTTCATACTGTATGAGGCAGAAAATAAGGTATATTAAAATGGTTGACTCTGTAACTAAGGCCTGTTCGTGCCAAGGACAATAACTGTAAAGTTTTAATAATCATTCTAAATGTTTAAGGATAAGGAAGTCCACACCACATCTTTAACAATAACTACATAAAGGAACTATATTATTGGAATCACTTGCAGATGAATGATAAAAACATTCAGAGCCAATCAGAATCCACCAGACTTTAAAGAGCTTGAACGTTTAAAGTGACAGATGACAAAAATGCAGCGCGCTTATAACAAATTTGAACGTTATTGTGCATTAGTGTGGACGCTAATATGGTTGTAGTCATAGTTCTTGGTGTGAATGGGCCTCAACCATTGTAACTGTAATTAGAAGCTTATTTGTCAACATAGACATGTCTTATTTGGTGAGATTACTAGTAAACAAACACATAAACACCCCTCACACACATGGGTGGCCATGAACTTAAATGATTAAAGCAGAGATGTTGATTAGTTACCATTGACATTTTTGCCACTGGTGGCTCTATGAAGAACCTTTAACATCCATGGGACCTTTCCATTCCACAAAAGGTTCTTTATAATGGAAAAAGTTTCTTTAAATTTTAAAATGTTCATCATACAAAGAAAAACAGTTATTTTAAGAACTTTTCACTAAAAGGTTCTTTGGGGAACCAAAAAAAATGGTTCTTCTATGGCATCTCAGAGTGGTTCTTCTATGAATTTGCTTAAGTTTAATACTTTGGGTTAGGACATTGTTCAGATCCATTACCCTAAGTATGGGCAGAAACTATACTGTAGTTACCATAGCAAATTTTTGGGATATCTTTTGACATTCATTTACTGTATACCCAAAGAGACCTATTTGCTCATTAAATTACTTAATTATTTACTTGCATTTACTAAATTGCTTGTTTATTCAATAGTCTGTATTTACATTTATTCAGCATCGGGCCATAAAAGTTTGAATACGTCTATCGTTCCTGAAAATCACCCACTGTCTTGGAAGATTTATCCCGGGTCCATTTGAGTCTCTATTTTCCCTCTCACTGCATGACTGGACTTTCAAACACCACGCTGACAAATTGCCGCAGAGTAAACTGTGTACGGAGGGTCCGATACGGCTCCTTCTGGAACAGAAAACCGCTTTGTCATTGTGTGTGAACATGCACAGACCACATGAACCTAATAAGCAATGCCTGGAAACCTCCCACACATGCTGGCAAAGAGCCGTCGTGCTGCTCCACTTTTTTCATGAAGAAACATTGAAAGGAGGCTAACTTAATATTTACACAAAAGCGGCACACTGGGATTTAATTTCCATATTAGCGGACAAAAACACTGGCGATTAATTTACACAAACAACTAGATTTTTAGTAATGCTTGCCCATGTTAAACACACTGTTATTATTGCGAAGACTGTTGCTAGGTGGTTTCTAGAACTGCGTCCCAAATGACGCTCTATACACTATCCACTTACACCCTATGTACTTATGCACTATGTACTCAACTATGTAGTGTATGAATTTTATAAGGTTATTTTGTCATTTATAATCGGAGTCTGATAGCCCCTCCCCTTTCGCAACGTAATTAAATCTGTGACAGTTGAGTGCATGAAGTGTTCAACATTCCACACTTAGTTTTTTCAGTTATTTAAATGGATCATCTGGGTATTTAAAGTGCACTTTTTCTTTTTGGAATTTTCAGTGTGAACACACTACTCCATACTATTTATATTACAATACGTCATAGAATAGTGCAAAAGTACACGATTTGCGACGCACCTTAGGTATGGATGGTTGCCAATGTGTAGCCAGGGCTGGGTAGATTACTTACAAATTGTAGTCCATTACTGATTCCAAATTACATTACGGAAATTGTAGTAATGTAATCCATTACATTACATGTTTTAGGTAATATAATCAGACTACTTTTTGATTATATTATGAGGTTGTTAAAGTGTTCTGAAAAGTGTTTTGTAGGTTGCAATGGTTTCTAGGTGAAAACATTTGCTAATGTGTTGCTATGGTGTTCTAAAAGGTTTTTATCATTTTAGCGGTGGTTTCTACAACCCAAATTCCGGAAATGTTGGGATGTTTTTTAAATTTGAATAAAATGAAAACTAAAAGACTTTCAAATCACATGAGCCAATATTTTATTCACAATAGAACATAGAGAACATAACAAATGTTTAAACAGAGAAAATTTACACCTTTATCCACTAAATGAGCTCATTTCAAATTTGATGCCTGCTACAGGTCTCAAAAAAGTTGGCACAGGGGCAACAAAGGGCTGAAAAAGCAAGAAAATTTGAAAAGATTCAGCTGGGAGAACATCTAGCAACTAATTAAGTTAATTGACCTCAGGTCTGTAACATGATTAGCTATAAAAGGGATGTCTTAGAGAGGCAGAGAAGAAAAGATGTGCAGAGGCTCTCCAATCTGTGAAAGAGTGCGTAAAAAGATTGTGGAATACTTTAAAAACAACGTTCCTCAATGTCAAATTGCAAAGGCTTTGCAAATCTAATCATCTACAGTGCATAACATCATCAAAAGATTCAGAGAAACTGGAGAAATCTCTGTGTGTATGGGACAAGGCCAAAGACCTTTGTTGGATGCCCGTGGTCTTCGGGCCCTCAGACAGAACTGCATCACTCATCGGCATTATTCTGTCATTGACATTACTAAATGGGCCCAGGAATACTTCCAGAAACCACTGTCGGTAAACACAATCCACCGTGTCATCTGCAGATGCCAACTAAAGCTCTATCATGCAAAAAGGAAGACATATGTGAACATGGTCCAGAAGCACGGTCATGTCCTGTGGGCCGAGGCTCATTTAAAACGGGCCGTTTCAAAGTGGAAAAGTGTTTTATGGTCCAAATTTGACATTCTTGTTGGAAATCACGGACGACGTGTCCTCCGGGCTAAAGAGGAGGGAGACCTTCCAGCGAGTCATCAGCATTCAGTTCAAAAGCCAGCATCACTGATGGTATGAGGGTGCATAAATGCATACAGTATGGGTAGCTTGCATGTTTTGGAAGGCACTATGAATGCTGAAAGGTTTTAGAGCAACATATGCTCCCCTCCAGATTTCAGGGAAGGCCTAACCCTAACAATGCAAAACCACATACTGCAACTATTACAACGGCATGGCTTCGTAGTAGAAGAGTCTGGGTGCTGAATTGGCATGCCTGCAGTCCAGATCTTTCACCTATACAGAACATTTGGTGCATCATTAAACGAAAAATACGTCAAAGATGACCACGAAATCTTCAACAGCTGGAAACCTATATCAGGCAAGAATGGGACCAAATTCCAACAACAAAATTCCAGAAACTCATAACTTCGGTGCCCAGACGTCTTCAAAATGTTTTAAAAAGAAGAGGAGATGCTACACCATGGTAAACATGCCCCCGTCCCAACTATTTTGAGACCTGTAGAAGACATCAAATTTGAAATGAGCTCATTTTGTGCATAAAATTGTAAAATTTCTCAGTTTAAACATTTATGTTATCTATGTTATATTGTGAATAAAATATTGGCTCATGTGATTTGAAAGTCTTTTAGTTTTCGTTTTATTTAAATTTAAAAAACGTCCCAACATTTCCGGAATTCGGGTTGTACATAGTTATGTATATGTAGATGCCTCATTAGCGACTGTTTCTATGGGCTGCTATACGTAAGCCGTTCGCCATATTGTAATGGTCAACTTGTCGTCATTCACCATAATAATCACTGAATATTCGAAAGATGCCACAATCCTGCACAAAACGGCTCAACAGCTCTGTGCGAACCTACAGTATCGTGAATGATGGCAAGTTGACCGTTCCAAGATGGTGGCCGCATCTATGTGCCTGGAGCAGTCCAATGGGGTATCTATACATATCTATGGGTTTCTAGACTGTGGTTGCTAAGGTGTTCTAGGTGGTTTCTCTGATTTTACTGGTTTCTACTTACTTGGTTTTATTGTCCACCAGATGTATAGGCTAAGTCTCATCGATTATAAAAATGACAGCACATTTCCTCAAATATAAGCTTTAACAATAACGATGATACAAATTTTATACCTGTTTATTCTTTGCACATCCTTTTACATTTTTGGTCGATGTTCAAATAGTGTCAGGCCTTGACACTTTTTAGTTGTATAAACTCTGGGCTAAAAGACAATACCTGAGGTGAAGATAAAAACCTGACTTGCAGAGCGTGACTGAAGACACCATTACCGGCACGTCCGCAAAACACACACTCCCACACACACACACACACAACGAGCAAGCTATTAGAAAGCATGGAAATCATATGTGAGGAAAACAGGCCTGCTAACTGACAGATTATACCCATAGCTGTATACGTTGTAGTGTACAGATGTAGCTTGGACAGCATGAGGTTTAATTTAACATGTTCAGCCTCATTATATCTGATGTGGTGTGAATTCAATTCTGACTCATAACCCATCCTGTGCGTTTGTGCTACTAGCATGAATTATACATCAAATTAGTCTGTTTGTTGAAGAAAGATGTTTTATTACTTTTCTAAGTGATCAAATTATGCTTTTTGCCTGGCAGACAATGAAAAAGCCCTTAGACTTGAGGGAAGGACCTGGACCACTCAGAACATCCTAGACAAGTGGCAACAAGGCAAGAACCACTCACATTTTCTACAAACAAACAAACAAACAAATAAATCAATATATATATATATTATATATATATATATATATATATATATATATATATATATATATATATATTTGTTTATTTGTTTGTTTGTAGAAAATGTGATATATATATATATATATTAACATGCATATTAAAGTATATAAATTACTCAGTTAAGTTAAATAGAAATAATTAAATAGTTATTTCTTTTCATTTATTTCTTTTTTATTTTTATGTATTTGTTTATAAATAACTGTGTGTGTGTGTGTGTGTGTGTGTGTGTGTACAAATATATTTCAATTATTATTATTACTATTCAAAATGAATAATTTGTAAAATATATTCAAATTAAATAAATATAATAATACAATGTATTATTATTATTATTATTATATTTCCTTTTAATTTGTTTATTTTTGTATATGTATATATTTGTGTTATTATTGTCATTATTATTGTTATTATTATTATTATTAGCATCTTCATAAATGTGAATGTTAAAATACATAAAACTAAATATAAACAAAATAAATAGAAATAATAATTACATATTTACATAAGATATTATTTATTTTGAATGTTGTTATATATTTGTTTATATGTATTTATTTATGTTTGTTTATATACATTATATTTGTATTCATTTAATGATAATAATATATTTCAAATTAAATAATATGATAATAATACAATATTGTTGTTTTCTTTTTATTGATTTTATTTTATATATTTCTATGTATTATTATTATTATTATTATTATTATTTGCTGAAATGAACCAGAGGTGAGCTTGGAAATATATTTAGAATTTTTTATGAGAGTGTCTTGTCCTGCTATTAACGGTTTTGTATATTTTTCATAATTTCATCGATAGAGCAATTTACTGACTTGACAACAAAAATTTTAATTTGTTCCAAATTACTGATTTTATTTTGTAAAGTTCACATACAATATGTGACCATAAACTATTCAAAATCTTGCCATGTGAGGAGTGTTTGCAGAAAGTGTTTGTGTGACTGAATCTTTCTACTAACAGTCACTCATATGTCATTCCTGTCCTACGCAGCGAAACAGCAGATTTATATCTTCCTGAATAGTCTATGATTTAATTCCCATTTCAGCATCAAGGGGGAAAAAAAACTGTGCCAAAAACCATTTGAACACTTGAGCTTCACAAAAAAATGTTTAAATGTCATTGCGTTAGATAATAAAATTTGCAAACTAATCCTGCTAGAGTTTTCCCAGAATTAACTTTCTCCAAGCCATTTTTGCAATTACTTGTAATCAACTGATCCCAAGGTGAATTTAAGGGATGTATGAAGTCAGTTCCCCTCAAGTTCACGCTGGTGTAGTTCATCATTTTAGCTATGAACGTCATCCAGAGCGTTTCACAACCAGAAAGTGTCACTATACTGTTTGTCTTCATTTTGAACAGTATATATATGTATAGCATATAATCATAAGCATACTATAAACAAATGTTTTGCTTGAAAGGTACTTTTGTACTGTCTTTTTTTTTTTTTTTAAATGTCATTTGTTTTGATATTTTGTTATGCAATACTTTGACATTCAGACATTTTAGGTGTGGCTTAAGTGTGCAAACACTTATAGGCCTATAACAATAGTAACAGTAACTACAAAAACTATGGATAAACATATATCAAAAGCAATAAATCATGGCTGTTTTTATGCGATTACAGTAAATGACCACTAATTATATTAGTAATATTCCACTAAATGTTTTATTTTGTATTTTATAATACACATTTTCTTCACTAATGCAAGTTTGAACATATTTTTAAAGAAATCTGAAATAAATGTAATTAAAATAATAATAACAACTTTATAGACCGACCAAAGCTGCAAGTGAAACAAATGTGCAGCCGAGTGAGGGTGCAATGCTGCTTTTCTTCGGTCCACCTTAAGAACGTTCCTGTATTTATGATTTCCTGAAAACCTTTCCAACCAATCACAAAGCGTCCAGCGTACCTGCCTAGCGCTCTTGCGCTTCTGATTGGTCGACGCTCAGAACTCTCAGCCAGTCCGCTGCCTGCAAGCGCTGTATGGAGCCACTAGAGAATGACAGGTCGAAAAAAAAACAAAAAAGGAAGAAGGAAAATTTGCTCAGCTCACGCCATTGCCTTTCGCCGTGGAGGATGAAAAGTTTCGGAAACTTTTCGTCTTCATTATAAGCTGCTTTCGGTCTAAAGAACCGACGCCGACAGGAATTATATCTGGACTGGACATATTCTCCTCTTGTCTGTGTATATGTGAGAGGATTTACCAGAATAACGCACACTTTCATCGACATGTAAAGGAAACAGGGGATTTTACATGCTAGTCATATTTTAAACACTTCTCAGAGACACCGGACAACCATGTCGGGGGGTATCGGTATATATGCGGTCAAGAAACGGAAGAAGCCCGTTCAGAAAATGTAAGTTTTTTGGGAACTCTCACGTTCAAGTTAAAACCGCGCTCGCGTCTCGCGCAGCAAGGTTATTTATACAATCTAACAAAATTTCGAACGGGTATGTAATGTTTCACTGTAACATTCTGACAACAGAATGGAGCGCGTTCCATTCAGCAAATGGTATCATTTGGTATCCAGCGTGTCATTTGCTGTACAGAACGTTCTAAACTGTGTTTGAAGGTAACTATACATTAATATATATATATATATATATATATATATATATATGAAATTGGAATCGGCTACGTTTTCATATAGAAAAGGCGATATGAAACGCTGCACATAGCCTAATACATAATTAAGCTTATGAACTAATGTTTTGGTCTGCAAAATGACTCCCTGGGGTGATTTTTGACTTTCCTGTGAATCTCGGGAAAGTTTAATTTGCTGTAATGACAAACTAAAATGTCAAATGTATCATTTAAGTGTAATTTCTGCCATGCAAAATCGAAGTGGTGTGTCAAAATCACGTCCAGTTTGTTTTCTGCCACTTTGAATTCAATTGAGACATTTGAGTCACAGACCTGAGCAAAAGTGACAATTATTGCAAACAGTTTTATAGCTGGAAACAACGTTATTGTATAATGATTAAAACATTGTGTTTGTTGCATCACAAACAAAAGAAAGTCTGAATTTGACCCAGATCTGTATCCGTCGGGACACCTTAAGATTCAGGCTTGGTGTGTATAGTTCTGGGTCTGGCATGGAAATAGTACTCTTGTATTAATCATAATCAAGTTGAGAGTTGGCGGCGCTCTCACGCGATGCTTACACGAGGGAGGGGTGAGCCGGGGGGAGTATGTTATTGTAATCTGATATAGTTTTTTTTTTTTTTTTTCACATCATGAGAACACAGGTTTTTTTTTTTCGCTCGTTCCCCCCTCCTCAAATTAACATATTTTTAAGTCACGCAAACTCTTACGCAACTGTGGTGGAACTGGCTGAAAAGCCAAAGCACGCCTCTGAGTTGTTGTAGGAGCTTGCTGATGCTCTACTTTCATGATTTTGCAGATAGTTTGGTTGGGAAAAATGCAGTTGCCTTGAAGAGAATGACTTTATGGGAGCAGGTATATGCTTAATGCATCTGATGTTCTGTGCATAACTTATGTTGCACTGAAACATGGATTTGTGTCACGTCTTGAACAATAACCTTGCTTCTCTTTATCTAGAGCTTTCTCACTTTACATTTACAGTGTTCATGTTACACATATTGCATGCAGATATAATGGATCATAATAGTTGGGATGCTAACAAAGCATATCCACAGTAGTTTATTTTTAAGTACACTGTAAAAGCAGTTTGTCAGGTGATCTAAATATTAGCAAATGGTCAAATCAAGCATATTATATAATACTGGTAGTAATCAAAGTTTTTTTTTTCTTCCCCAGTGGCACCATTTAGACAGAAAGGTGGCAACTGGTTGATATAATGGCAATATACAATTAGATGTAGTTAATTCATAAATAATAATTATTTTTTTAGCTTAATTTTTACTTCAGTACCAAGTTACCAATAAGTATATACTGTTATTTTAATAGTTGCAGTTGCATATGTAAGAGCAAAACATAAAATACATTTGCGTTTCCATTTCTATCGCACAACAGCTAGTGATATGTTTGTTGTTATTTTTATTATTAAAGTATCCATACTGCTATATTTTATGATTAATAACATTATTATTATTGTCAAAATATTACAAAAATATTTGCATATCAATTTTCAGATGCAAACATACAAATATGTTATATATTTAGCCTATATATTTCTCGATATTGTTATTTTTAAAAATGGAAATCGGTCAATATAAATGATTGAATTTAATGTCCACAAAATTGCTCACATTAAAATGATCACTTATTTTACCTTGTTTTTACTTAAAATTAACTAAAACAAAAATATGTGAATCCAGTTGACAAGCTGATTGAAACTTTTGTTAGTCTGCCAATTTGGCCAATTAATATGATGTTATTTTAATGAAAGTTTCTGAATTTTTATTGGTTTATTTAGATAGGGGCAGTACATAAAAAAACATGGTTTCAGCCAATAAAAAATAAAACCTGAAAAAATGCATTATACATAGAGAATATAGCATACGTTATTGTGCATTTCAGGTTCTAGATCAGGTCGAAATGGTTCTTTAGGGTACCAACTGCACATTTTCACAGTATACTCAAGTAATCCTGCAACATGAACACTAATGTAAAGTGTGACTGTTTATTTCTTAAGCATTTTGTTTTAGGTTTAAGTGTTTATTACTGATTTATATCACTCAAGTTGATGAACAGGAGGGATTTGTGTGATAATTTGATGTGCACTCAGTATATTTGGCTTGCAAACTGTCCCGTAAGAGTGCAGTGGCGTGGAACCCCTTACCTGTTGACAGCCTCGTCAGGCCCACCCACTGGGTTATGTGTTTATTACGGCCATCGTTGGCGCAGGAGACGGACGACCTTTGCACGGTATGGCCACACTTCAGAATGGCTACTTACTGGAGCTTGAACTGCAATGTATGTTTTAGCATGCTGATAGACGTCCAAACGAGCCAGTAGGGTGGCGAGGCGCTAGAGCAGCCAAAGACTGCGACTGACACAAAGAGGGTATTGAGAGGGAGTGTAACCAGACTGCTGGCTTCACACCGCTGTAGCTGGAAGTTGGAATGCTGTAGAACAGTAGAACCTCTCTCTCTCTTTCTCTCTCTCTCTCTAAAGAACCTTGTCAAGATTTCCTCACTTCTAATCTATGCGAAAACAAAAACATAGGCGCAAGTAATGAACCGGCTAACCTCACCCTTCTGCTGAAAACAGTTGGAACTTCAACTGGAAGTTTTCAGCATCTCAACAGCGGGTTGAGAAAGTCAGCATGACTTTGAAATTGTCAGGAAAAGTAATGCAGCCTTGCTGAATGAAATCAGTTTCTTAAAAGAAAAAATTTCTGGACCTCAAACTTTTGAACGGTAATGTACAAATATCAGTTCTCCTAACAGTTAAATATCAAAAACATAGGCGCAAATAACGAACTGGCTAACCTCACCCTCTTGCAGTTGGAACTTCAAATGGAAGTTTTCAGCATCTCACTGTGATTTGGGAAAATCAGTATGACATTGAAATTGTTATAAGAAGAAATACAGAAACTACTAACATCTAACAGATGCCTTAAAATGAAAATAGGTCGTTGTAAATATTCCAGTGTTTATTGATATGCTAATATGTACATATGCCATTATGTATGTTTTCTTCAAACTGCAAGGTAATTTTTGATTGTTGTGTTACTGAGCAAATGGACCGACCTGAATCAACACTCTTATTAATAAAGGTTCTTTACTGGCATCGATGGTTCCAGAACCTTTCCATTCCACAAAAGGTTTTTCATAGTGGAAGGAAAACGTTCTTTAGGTTATTAGAATGTTCTTTGCACTAAGAAAAAATGGTTCTTTGGGGAACCAAAAATAGTTCTTCTATAGCACTGCTGTTAACCCCCCTTCTGTTTTTAAGGGTGTAAAGCAGTTTTTGGTGTAACAGTCTTGATGAGACTATTTAAAACAACAGTTGATCCAGAATGACAACTGTATGATGGTCATTCTTCTGTGGAACCCAAAAAGAAAATATTTTGAAGAATGTTTCACCTTTTTTGGCCATACAATGAAAGTCATTGGGGTCTTAGTATGTTGTTGAACCCCATTTACTTTCAATGTATGGATAATAAAATATCTTTTATTTATTTATTTATTGTACTTCCATTACATGGCAAGAAACTGTTTTAAAAAGCATCTTTTGTGTTTGACAGAAGAAAGATATTCATACAGGTGAGTAGACTGTAACTGATTGTAAATTTTTCAGGTGAATAATTCCGTTTAAGGTAAGTTTCAATTGGGCAAAATTATGCCTTTAAGTACAACCAAATTGGAAAATGGACCTGAACTCTGAAGTCAGTAGGGGTTATTAGCTGTAATTTAAAGTGTCTAATAGACTACATCATTATTTAAATACAGATTTGCGTGAAGAAAGATCAGCTGGTTTGTTTATTGCTCACATGACAGTCCCGCCTTCAGTAAGGCAGTTTGCACCCTGACAAAGCGCCTTAGAAAAGGCATGTTTACTGCGCTGTGCCTTTGGGATGGGTATTTCTGGCGTAGGAGCTCGGGTACATTGATACTAGGCTTTGATGTGTGCTGAAAGAAATTTGGGTCAGCACCAGTGCAGAGCATCCCTCCCTCACAGACTAGAGTTTCAGCCTGTCCGTCACTTCAAATACCCACAAATCTTGTCTCGAGGAAGGTATGAAGAAAGCAGACACTCAATAATGATGCTGATGTGTCTCTGCTCAGTCAGATAAAGTTTGCCACAGTGACTCAAGTGTGGTGACAGAACTTGAAGTTGTACCCGCTGACCTTAGAACCAGGTGGTATAGCTAGAAAAAAAATTTGATTTCAAGAAATACGTAATTATTAAAGAAACCATTTCAATTTGCATTTTAAAATAAATGTACTATTTGAATATATTTTCAAATCTGTTAACGTTTAAATTATAGACACTGTTAAAATATTAACATATTGTGAAACACGTAGTATAATGCCATGATCTTTAATGTACCGTAGTTGCCAAATATTATGAATAATTAATATACTGTATTTTACATCCCTGACTGACCTTCTGAGTCGCAGTGCCTGGTGCTGTGTGATGCATTGAATGCATGCCATTGGAGCCAATTTTAGCTCTGTTCTTTTTTTTCTGCAACTCGGGTTTTTGATTCAAACCAGATGTGGCTAAGCTTCAGCTGAGGTTATCGGGTGGAAAACAACCACTATTGACTGAATTCGCCCTTTTTTCTGATCTTAGAACCGTTTTCATGTTTCCATGCAAACGGAGTTTGGCAACTGGATAGGCACCAGATTGAGCTAAAAACAAGTTTGGACACGCTTGACTGACTTTTTCATGATCTTGCTATCTTTATTTGTGTTCTAATCATGAATTTATTTATGCATGCATGCATACTGCTACATAATTCCCATGTTAAACAATACAGTAATAGTCATAATAAAGAATGAAAAGTTGGTCCGAACTTTTGACTGGTGTATCGACACACAACTTTCCCTGCAGTAACAAGGATGTGGAAAACCGAGACCGAGATTTGCAGGAATGTACCATGGGATTTGTAGTAAAATTTTTCTCAAGCTTGATTGCCAAATGCTTTCAGATTGTTCTTTCTCTGTGTCCTCAGTAAACCTTTCAAACAACATGCAGACAAAAAAAGCTGTTGTGCAACAGTGACTGCAAACGTTTTGAAACCGTCTTTCCAGTGGTAGAGTTTTCAGAACGAGTGCCAGATTTAAAAGGAAAGAGAGGGAAAAGAAGGAATCAGTTGTATGTATAGAAAAGAAGCAAAGGGGGAGCGAAGAAATGTGCGTTAAAAGAATGCGACACAGGAAGAACAAAGAGATGAGTCTTCAGATGCTCCTCTGTGTATTCCAGGCAGCATGAGAAACCCTTTTGCATGTTGGGACCTGCAAGAGGAAAACAGTCATGATGTCATACCTCATGTGATTAGCCCGAAACACTTGTACACTAGAGGATAGAAGAAAGAATGAGAGATTTCAGATGTTCCCTCTGTAGTGATGTCTTCAATACAAAAAAAATCCTTTGCCAACCTCAGTGACCACAGTAAATGTTGGGAGGTCCACATGATCAGAGCTCCGATCACTGAAACAGATGTAATTCAGGAGGAATGTCGAAGTTCTATTTCCCGCTATAGGACATTCCAAAAAAATAATCATGGACAATAGACCAATAGAACAAAGCCACCATATTGGTAATTGCAAACATGAACATCCATTAACACGAAGCTGAAAACAATTACAATTTTCAGTAGGAAGTTATGGTTAGTTGGTCTGTTAGTGCTGCTGTGTAGCCACGCACAAGAGACTTCATTGTGAGGCTGGGCTTTAAAAGATTATTTGACCATCATGACAGACCCACAAAGACCTCTATGACCTTGCTTTATTGTCTCCATGTGTTTTTCATTTTGTTAAGTTGTTTAAAGGAGGACTCAAGAATATTTAATTGCTATGGAAATGTTGTCAATGGAATGACGGCAACATTTAATTTAATTAAATCTTTGCTTTGTTTTTAGTAGAAATTTTTCTATGTTTTAGTAAATGTTTTTAAACATAGAAAATTGCTATTTATGTATAAGGCAAATGTACATTATTATTATTATTATTAATGTGTTTTATTTTGTCTAGTATTTCCATACCAATGTTTATAAAAAAAAAAACATTTTGCAGAATGTTTTCTCTTTTTTATTATATTTTTATTCTTAGAAAAATGGCCTTTCAGGTCAAATGGACAAATTTATTTATTTTGTACATAAATGTCAATATTTATCAAAAAAATATTATTTTTTCATTTTATTATTTTTCAAAACTTAAATATTTTATATGGGCTTTTAATTTGCAATATAATGTGTGAATTACACTGTCGCTCAAAAGTTTGGGATCAATAAGATTTTTAATGTTTTTTAAAGTTTCTTCTGCTCATCAAGGCTGTGTCTGTTTTGTATATATTTTGTGAAATATTATTGCAATTTAAAATAACAGTTTTCTATTTTAATATACTTTAAAATATAATTTATTTCTCTGATCAAAGCTGAATTTTCAGCATCATTACTCCAGTAATTACTCAGTATCACATGATTCTTCAGAAATCATTGTAATATGCTGATTTATAATCAATGTTGGAAACCGTTGTGCTGCTTCATTTTTTTTTTTTTTTTTTTTTTGTGACCTGTGATATTTTTTTAGTATTCTATGATTAACAAAAAGTTTAAAAGAACAGCATTATTTAAAAAATAAATTTTGTGTTACAATATACAATGCTATTCAAAAGTTTGGGATCAGTACATTTTTTCTTTCTTTCTTTTTTTTTTTAAAGAAATTAATAATTTTATTCAGGAGGGATGTGTTAAATGAAAAAAAAAAAAAAGAGTCATAGTAAAGACTTATATTGTTAGAAAAGATTTCTATTTTGAACAAATGCTGCTCTTTTTAACTTTGTATTCATCAAAGAATCAAAGACAAAAGTATCACATGTTCCAAAAAACAATATGAAGCAGCACAACAGTTTCAACACTCATAATAAATCAGCATATTAGAATGATTTCTGAAGGATCACGTGACACTAAAATAGAATTTATTTCTGTGAATTTTCAGCATCATTACTCCAGTCTTCAAAGTATAGTAAAATAGGAAACCGATATTAGAAATTGCGATAAGATTTCACAATATTACTGTTTTTTCTGTGTTTTTGATCGAATAAATACAGCCTTAATGAGCAGAAGGGACTCCCTTAAAAACATTAAAAATCTTACTGATCCCAAACCTTTGAGCGGCAGTGTATATAGATATAATGTAACTCCTTAACGCACAATTGACAGCCAAATTAAAACCAAAACATTCCAAATAAGTGATTTATATTAAAAAGATATATTTAAACATACTTTGTAATGTATTGTCCATGTACAGTTAGCCCTGAAAAATAACTATTTGGAGATACAAAAACAAAAAAGCATTTGAGTCAGTTTTTACTGTAAGTTGAGTGACACATCTAGCTCAAAGATCACCATCGAAGGCCATTCAGATGAACGGAATCTCCTGAGAAATGAAATAGTAGGTGAATCAACAATGCCAACAAACGCCAACAATGACGAGCTCCTTCATGTCATTCTAGAGGAGCTGGAGCTCAGGGCCGAAGGGAAAGGAAGGGGCTGAACGCGCTCTTTTGTCCCCGCAGGCTCTTTTTTCGGAGGTTAGTTTTACTTTCTGGGAAACATAATTAGGGTCCGGCTCGGATGGCTAGAGTTACCGCTCTTAGTCTTCTGGGCTGGCAGGCAATGAAAAGGCAGTTCGAGGTTGAGTTACGGTCATAGTTTTGATGGCCGTGATTCCAGTAAGAGTCCTCAAGCTTAGATAATGACTTTTATGTCAGAGAGCAGACAGTTGTTTTAGTACTTAAACAGTAAAACTCTGTTTTTTATATTTCTGATTTGGCATTTAAAACTCATGGTGAGCATAAACATCAACTCTAAAGTTTTTAAGGTTTTCTTGGCACACGGCTTTGTTGCAGTGCTATTTAATGAATTAATATGAATCTAGAGAGCAGATTTGTTACGAAAACAGTAACTTATGCAACTCTATGCAAGGCTGTATACAGCGATAATAAACCGAGCTCTGATTAGCAAAGACCTTTCATACATCTATGTAATGCTGCAAGCATGCAGGAGAAAAGCCCTCTTAAGATTTCAATAATTCAGTTCAGAGCTTATAAATCTAAACTCTGTAACTTCCAAGCATCACATACCGTGAAACCCCATCGTTATTTAGTTTCCTTTGTTTTTTCAGCATTCACAATAAATGAAAAAGTAAAACAACTAAATCATGCAGATAATGCAATGCATCTGGTGAGTTTTTGTTTTTCCAAACAGAATTTTGCATTTACTCAATATTTTACATTTCACCAACCAGTGTACAAAAAGAGCCGATGTGAGCAAGACATTGTTCAGTTACCGAAATGACTGGGCTCATTGTTTTACTTTAGTATCAACTCTGGACCAAAATACTGAGGTTGAATACCTAAGTTCACATATCACACTGTCTGCAAGCTCTTGAGAATGCATGAACCTCTATTTATACATATTTATAGGTTGCTTTCTACCAAAACAATGATAAGCCAGTTCTGTATGGTTTTTATTCTTTGTGTATTATACACAGACAATAATTCTTTGCAGGATCTCTCTTCTTAAATTCTTCCTTGTGGACATTTTCCATTAAGACCACCTGCATTCCATAAGATATTTAAATAAATAGACGCCACAAGACTTACAAGCATTATGGGCTTATCACAGTCCGTAACAAGCAGTGTAACCCAATTTTTTCATCGATTTCTTCTTCCAGACCCAAACCACCACCACCTGATGGTGTGAAATCCAACCCCTCCAAGCGGCACAGAGACCGGCTGAACAGCGAATTGGACAAGCTGACCAACCTTCTACCCTTCTCAGAAGATGTCCGTGCACGGCTGGACAAACTGTCGGTGCTTCGACTCAGTGTTGGATACCTGAAGGTCAAGAGCTTCTTCAATGGTGAAATCACAACTTATTTTTAGAGTTTCGGTTTTCATCTCGGTGATAACTTTTGCTGTTTTGTGCATTTATAACATGGTCAGTTTTTCTTTTTCAGCCTTTGTTAAGTTCATATTTTTACATATATGTTGGGCCAGTGTTATTACTGCAGTAACTAACTGTAAGCTAGGAAGAGAGAGCAGGAAATGATGTGGAGAAGGGGGAACAGGGTCAGATGTCACAGCTGAGTCAGAGTAACTGCTAAACTCCCACTCAGAGTGCTAAACAGTCACTAATTAATCATTGTTTCCCAGCAAATTTGAGTTAAATTGTTTAATTTCTCAAGTTCACTGTCGCAATCGTTGAAGTCCATTCTACCAGAATGAAGGAACAGGGGAAGTGGCTTCTTTTACACTACCACATATCACCCTCTATGTTTTTTTTTTAATGCTTCTCAGAATTATGATTCAGTCTCAGTTCTAATTATGTTTTATGTTTATTAATTTATGTAGCATCTCAAGTAAATTCTACTGAATTTGTTTGCATAGTTTACCGTAAGGTCCATGTCACATGAATAATACGCTAGAAACTTGTGACCTCAGCTGACGTGTTTATCATCTCTAGAAAGTTGCAAGAGAGCTGAAAGATCACATGCTAGTCTGGTTTGGGGTCCTTAACTTACTTGACTTTCTTGACATCATAAATTAGGCTTGGTTTTTTTTTTTTTTTTCCATTTGACTTTCTGCTGGCTAAAAGGTTTAAAAAATAACCCACATAGACATTTGTGAGTTGTGAGGATCAGTTTCTCTGAGAGTTTCAGATCTTTAGCCAATAAATGCTTGTTTGTTTGTGTGTCTTGAGAAAAGTCTCAGAAAAACATGCCAACATGACCTTGCAAAGAGCGACGTAGGATCTTCTCATGGATTTAATCAAATTTCTAAGAATAATATAGAGGGGAAACCTCTCAACGGAAGATTAAATTAGTTATTCCCAGAACAAAACCATCCGTAATGTCTGTCTAAGATAAACTGGGGTTTTTATTTTCCGTAGAAATTCATATGTAGTATTGTTGTGTTTGTCAGTGATGGATTCTTAATTGCAGTCAGGAATGTGAAGTGGTCTTGAAGACAGACAGTGTAAAATGTCTCTTAAATTGAGTTTTAAATTGTCTTATTTTGCAGTAAAAAATGTAAATTAAATATCAATGTTTTTCACTGATATTTAGAATTTTTAACTGAGAAAATAAGACAGTAGATTGAGAACAGGATATTTTCCAGGGGACAAAAAGCTGTTTTGCAGATGTAGTCCGATTTGGAGAGATGTAGCTATTAAGACTTCATAACAATTGAAAGGCTTATCCACCTGTCAAATATGGATTTTGATTTGACTTCACTTAACACGTACACAGGATGAAAATAGCCCAGAGGACATGGGTTGCTGTACTTTGTTATCATTTCTAGATGATTATATGACAAGACTTAGGCCTTGCCCTCGTGTACTTTCGTGTCTTTACATGACCTATTTAACACAATATCTGGATATAGTATTAGATTTTGCTGCCATAATTACGAAGGTGGTTTCTTTTCTTGTATAAATAATTACAGCAAACATGTCCATTGTTTAAAAAGACTTTTACACATTGACCTTTCTTCTCGTACCCAGTCATAGGTCCGATGTTCTTTATCTTTAACTCCGTTATCTCGCTTTTTGAACATGATAGTGGCAGCAAGCATGCGTCTTTTCTTGAACTCCTTGCTGAGTAAGTGTGGTAGCTATGAAGTGTATGCAGAGAATTCCATTGTGAAAAGACAAAGGGCCTTATGGGAAATATTTTTGGAGTCATCATGGCACCATCAGTGGGCAAGGAAGACAAACAGGCAAAGTTTGGCATAAAGAGTGCTGAATCAGACAACATGGAGTTCCTGGCACCATACTGGACTCCCCACCTTGTTCTGTCATGCTGAGCCTGTCCAAACAAACACACAGACAGACAATTGGCAGGGAACTTGTCCAGTCTGGATGGGCAATTGAGAGACTCACTAATAGCCCAGTTTAGAAACGGGTAGAAATGATGTTTTTGCAGAACACAAGGTCTTACCCAGTGTCATCTCAAAGGTCTCTGACCTGTCATCATTTCACTGCCAGTCTCCAACTTCCTTTTCCTCTGAGGAACTGGCCATGCATTGTGTGGAAATTCATCAAGTCTTTCCCCTCTCCTCCACCACCCTTTTACATTTTTCATTTGAAATCGGGCCTCCAAACAAACAGACCACCAAAGGCTCGACAGAACCCCAAATGTGCCAGCCTGCTGCCCCCAGCTAAGCTTCCTTTTATTGTTCTACTAAAATAGCAACAATTAGAAACAGGCATTTGGGGGAGAGTAGAAGAGCGAGTGGGAACAAGATAGCACAGGAAACGAGAGCTAAGTGTGAAGCAGATAGTCCAAAAAAAGACCTGCCCACAAGATTCACAGAGCACTTGTCGCTCTCAAAAGACTGGAGACCAAAGAGATCAAATAAAACATCTCTATGCATTTGTTTGTGTGCAACAACAACTAGTAACCACATGTGTGAAGCAGAGAAACGAGGGCAACATGAGGCCCTTCAAGCAGACAGTGTTTGGTGTTGCTGCAGTGTGTGCAGCATAAATAATCTGTGACAGACAGGAAACACAAGGTATTGTGGTAAGACAGTCATTTCGCAGGTTCTTTTGAAAGAACGAGCAAGGAAAACAAGTGACAGACATGCTGGCAGGAAAAAGGCAGCATTGGAAGCATCTGGTAGGCGTATCCAAACCGAGGTGCTAGACAAATGCCTACTTCCTTCATTGGCCCCATCTTATCTGTCTTTCCGGCAGTGCTCTGTTGTTTTCAGCCCCGCATCTGTGTTGCTACTCTTTCAAAAGAATGTACATTGGACTGGGGACTGGGACATATACTTCACTTTCCATAAATAATTGCTGTAATATCAGGAAGTAACATCATCCTCAATAGTGAGGCTTGAATTGGCCCAATCCAAGCTATTTTCAATCCCTCCCCAACAGTATTAATTGGATCAAGGCTAAGAGTACAGTAACTCTTTTATTAGCTTGTCTATTTTCGTCACTAGCTATGAAACGCAGAGAGGCGTGCCCAGGGCCTCTGTGTCTGGCTTCTAGCAGGTCAGACACTGCCTTTGCAGAGAATGGATCCTCTGTTGGTGTCCTCCCATCATCCAAGGCTGGAGATGGAAGGACCTAGAAGGTTGCACTGAGAAAAACCACAAGATTCGGTCCCACGGTGAGATGCACAAATGGGACATTGTGTGAACTGCGTTCCCAGCATGCACTGGGGCCAGAGCATCGTTGTGTATTGATGAGGGTCAGGTCTGGAGGAGTCGCTGCATAGAATGGTCCTTGTCTGAAGTGTAATGTGGTGTGTCATTGGTCTAGCTTGGCTTTGACCTTAGGGATGAATCGGTCGGCTTCAAAACTACTTTTGCGGTGCCAAGAGTATGATGGAAAGAGAGACAGGCAGAAAGATTCCAGGAAAGAAAGGTTCATTGTTCCTAACTTTTTTGGTCTTCATCTTTGCCCTTTCAACGTTTAAACAAGTTTCTATGCCTCTACTCTGTTCAAAGCTTTTAGCCTCATCCTTGTACTTGCAGCAAATTTCCATCGTGCTCTCTCTCCTTCTGTTTTTCTGAACTGCATTTTCTGCATCTTATCTTAGTAGAGATCACCACGTTCCTGACGGTAAATAGATGGCAGGTTGAGGGTGGTAGGGCTGAGGGAGGGAACGGTTGGTGCTCAGAGCCCTGAGGCATTCCGGCACGCTATGGGGGCACTGCAGGTGGTGGAGACCTCCAGACCACTTGGGGTCTCTCTCATAAGTTATGTTTTAAAAGAAGCAGTAACTCACCTTATTCTTTTTCCCATACTCGTTTGTCTGATTTTGACCATTTTGGGTGGAACCTTTGGTGGCTTTGTCTATCAGCTTTTCTTCCACCTCTTCAGATGTGTACAGTGTCTAGAATGTGTCAGAGTTCAGGGCCCGTATTCACAAAACATTTTATCTTACCACTAAGAGTTCTCCTAAATAGCAGTAAAAGGTTTTAGCTAAGAGTTTTCTCTTAAAACCTATTCACAAAGCTGCTGAGACAAACTTTTACTAAGGAATAGAGAGAAGTCTTAAGCTAAGAGTAAGGGGCGGGGTTGACCTCGTTGCTATGGATGATGTCAGCATGCTTACTAACTATGCACACAGTGATTGGCTGAGAGGGTCAGAGTTTTATTTATAGAAATATTGTAGAGTGCAATATCATGTTGCCATATTCAAATAAACGTTAAAATAAAAATGTTAATTGCCACATTCAAATAAAGATTTTAAAATGCAAGCCAAGTGTCACTATGTTCAGCTAATTGTCAGCCTCTTACATGTATGCTTCTCATAATTAGGGAATATGCATATAAACAGCCTTTTACTTAACAGAGTAGAATAATCATGGCTGATGGTAAGACATGCAAACATAAAAGAAAACCAAACTGGACACAAGCACAGCTGTTACTTCTTGCCCAGCTGGTTAATGAAAACAATATAATCAAAGGAAAATTTGGAGTTGGAATAACCTCCATACCAAAGGTCATACCTTTATAAAAGCTCATTATCATCAAATATTTCCAAAATGTTTATGTTCTGAGGCAGATTGCCGGCAACAGCCATTTTAGGATAGTTTGTGGCTTGGTCTTAGTGACTTAGGAGTCCTCTTCACTACTCCTAACCTTTCACAGATTTAGGAGCTAGTTTTAGAGCTTAAAATTCTTTTGAACTACTCTTAGAGCAAAAATTTAGGAGTCCTAAATTTAGGACTGACACGCCAATTATTTTTATGGTTCTCTCCTAAATTGGCATGCTATGAGCTACTTTTAGCCTTAAGATGTTTTGTGAATACGGGCCCAGAAGTGGTAATAAGCCAGACGACGACTTCTTGATGTCAAGGAACTCTGTACCTCATCGTTCCTCAACCCAACCTTCATTGGCCAATTAAGGGCTTTCTGTAGGACAAGAAGTGGCATCCTTTTGGTAATGAGGCAGTTTTTGGTTGATGTTGAACATGAACACCATCTTTTGCAACACCATGCTGGGATGTCTTTAAACTTGCATGAGGAAAGATGGTCCTTACCCTGTTTTATCTGACAAACTTCAACAATTGTCTAATTTATTAATTGTAAGGTACAGGTTGAGGTCAGATTGTTGTTGCAGTAAAAATAAAGTGTTAACTCTCTTTAACCTTCAACTGCTTGAGTAGGTTTCTTGTGTTTTGTTTGAGGAATTTGAGGGGTTGTCAAAACTTTGGTTTTTGCTTTCCTTCGCTCCTTGTTTATGAAAGATGGAATGGCAGAGCAGCCAAGAAAATGGAACAAAAATGCTTGTACGTGTTTTCTAACCCTCAGTATTCCCAAGTCCTGTCAACTCTAGTTGGACCTGCAGTGCTAACACCTGATTTAATTTTTTAAGTCCATGAAAGCAACATGCATTATTGTCCTGCTCAAGTTTTTGTTTTCCCTGCCCTTATTTGTGTTTGTTTTGGGGGGGTGGGGGTTCTGTCTCCTATTGTCCTCGGTCAGAAGAGTTCGCCTGCCCTTTCTTTTGTTGATGGGAGACAAGACAGATGGACTCGGAACATCAATATTTGTGTTGGCATGAGTCAGTGGAGACTTACACCAGAGGCTTTTGGAAAGTAAGAACAGAGAGGAAAGACGAGGGCCTCTCTCACTCCCTCGTTTCAGCTGCGCAATTTTCTGTTCTTCTTACCGCCGGATGACCTGACCTGCCGCGTCTTTGAATGTGAGAGACAGCTTTGTCGGCCTCTCTTTTTTTGCCCTTTGATGTGAACGTTTAGTCATCAGTCTCACCAGAGAACAACAATCACAGCAGGGGTCTCAATTCTGAGCTTATACATGCACAGGATTACATGACGCCCTGTTACTTTGATGTACTAATGCGTTATGTAGAAAAATGCATTTATCTTTGTTTTGCAGGACTACAGGCCTGATTAAACTTTGGCAATATATTCATTTTTGAAATTTATCCTACAAACCATATTAGGGAAGCACAAGATATAGTTGCCTTATTTAGAAGTGTAGATGGTATTTTATATTTCTGTATGGGGGTATATAAATGTCATGATTCAATACGTAGCATGATACCGTGAACTCAGATATGCAAGATAAATCAACCTAGTACTCCAGTTTTCAAACTAGTGCTTTTCACACACACATACACATCTCCTTGACATCACTATGTTCCTGAGACACTCATCTGAAATACCATGATAATAATGATCTTTGTATCCATGTAGCCTAAGGTAATTCTCATTCAGGTGATGCTGTCTCTATTTATATCCTGGCACACGTAACCTCTGTTACCCAGTAGCACTCGTATGCAAACCAGGTCGCCCACTAATATGAAACCAACTTTTTGATCATTCAAATTTACAGCATCTCTTTCTTGTGGCCCATTGTTTATATAGCCTATTTTTCTACAGCATGACTTGCAAGCATGGCAACTTTTTTTGTTCGCATTTTGTCTGCCTAGCAAGTCACAACCACATGTGGTTAAAATGTGCTGTTTTTACACCCACTAAAAAGGAGAAATAGTAAAACTGTAGTGCTAATCCAAATGGGGCTCTCGCAGGCTCATAACGCGAAAACAACAAATGCTGCAGTGTTCCCCCACACTTGAGGTGGCGATAGCATCAACAAGCATGCCTATCAGCAACACAAGACGGAGCTTTTAAGATCATCACAGTCAAAACACAGAGCTCGGCTACTCAAGTGGAGACAGGCCCAAGAATGATAAAGAGCCAGCATAACCTTACTTTTGAGAGAGAAGGTTGGAAAGAAAGGTATCATAATGCCTTGGTAGTCATTGGAAATAAATGAATGTGTCAGTGATCAAGAACAAACAAAGGGAGGAAGAAAATAGTCTTCTGTTATTAGGTTGTCTTTATGCAAAAATTTCAGTAGCAGATACAGGGCTGCCAACTTTTGAGTTCAACTTGGAGTGAGAATTCCCACAGTGGGGAAACATTTTTAATACAATATATATATATATATATATATATATAACACCAGAGTTTCGTCTGACATCTGGACATGCCTAGTAGTTAATGTCATAGGGAGAGCAGGGTAAGATGAGCCAGTGGGTAAGTTGACCCGCACCTTGTATCTTGCCAACTGTCCACTTTTACTGTCATGTGACCATATATTTAGGAACCACCCATTATTTCTGCCACACTGTGAAAAGAAGAAAAACAGGGGAGGAATGTAAGGCACCATAAACACTGAAGTAGTTAAATCTCTGAAGTATAAACTGGTATTTTAATATAATATTACACAACTGATTTAGTTTATCATATATATAAATATTATTTGTAGTTTATTTAATAGGGACAGTGTACAAGCGCACCAAACCCTTCTCTGATGATAACCAGAAGATGCTTTTCATCACATTATAATCAGATATATGTTTCCACCTGTAAGTCCCTAATGGCCGGGTTAACGTTGCAGAAAAGCTACCATGCCAAGAATCTTTTGACTAAAACGTTTATTAGTTTCATTGACATTTATTCCTTCATTCTAATTCAGTTTTTTTCTTTTTTTTTTGCTTAAACTCTCTGTTTAGTCTGTTTTTGGGAAGATTGCAACTTTGGTGTTCAACATATTGTTTCAGAAATGCAAACCACTTAAGACTGAATTTAAACTTAATTTTGTTGGTTTTATGTTGTTTAAGTTAGTTTTAAGAAACAAAATATGAAAAGGAAATTTGATTATTAAACAGAGAGATGATTCACAAGCGTGCGGGAAAAAAGTCCAGTGTTTAGAGGTGAGTGAAGGCAATGGCCAATCACAGGTTTTCAAGAAATCAACAGACATGTCTGTGATTGGCTACATTGCTCAGCACTACGAAAACACGTTGTAAATAATCTTGACGCTTTCCAGAGCGCAAACACAAATGCGCACAGGAGCCTTTACCAAATTTGTTTTGCCAATATCCTATTATTATAGTTTTAACTGAGCGTTCTTTTCATTGCGTGAGAAAATGGATGTGTGGCGTGAGAGCGTGAGAAAAGTGTCAATTGCGTGAGTCTCACGCATTCATAGCCCTGCAGATACCAAACCATAAATGTTGATACCACAAAGTTCAATATGGGTTTGAATGCATAAATGTAATATATTTTGGAATTTATTTAATCATTTTAAAATGTGTTTACATTTGTATTTATATAAAATATTTATATTTTAATTAATTCAATTTAATTTATTTTTTAATGTATCCAATAATTGTAACATTTATTTAAATATTAGTTGAATGTATACAAAATTAATACATCTTTCAGTCAGAAAAAACTTGTTTTATACTTTTTAGTAAACTTTTTTTATATACTTTTTTAAAATACTTTTTAGAATTTTTGCGCTTCCTTTTTAAAGTTTTAACATCAATTTGGTATCAAAGTTCAAGCATTTTTGATCCCTATACCGTGACATCTTTCAGAAGTGATTAATGTGCCAGCAGTGATGAGTAATCACATAATTCCAGGTTGTAGCGCTCTTCAAACAGACTGTATCATGCAGACCCGGAGCAGTAATTTCACTCGTGTGGTATGTTGTGCACAGCACCAAACAGCTTGTTTTCTTCATAGTGTGCATGAGACTCTAGTATGAATCACTAGGCACGAGAGTCAGTGTAGATCTGCCACCAGATGTTAGCATCTAAGTGCTTTGCTGGCTTGCGGCTACTCCTCGCCTCATGCTGTGATTTTCATGGGTTTTCCTGCTAAAACATGATGCTACACAGCACATTTGGGCCCACTCCAATAGATGTGAGCCAAGGTTAGTAGGGAAGTGGCTAGATTGAGGTGGGGTGGGGGGGGGAGAAAAATCATGAGTCACTTTCATGCTATCAGTCATTTTTGCTAAGTGAAATGTTAACGGATAGGAAATGGCTAAACCAAAAAATGCAGGGTGGTTAACCCTCAGTCTTCTGGAAATTTACTGTCGTAGCCTTGCATAGTAACCATCTATCTGATTAACACTGTTATTTGTTGTATGTTTTTTCTACATGTACCATATTGGCATAGTTGAAGTAACTTTGAATGCCATATAAATAAAAAATGATACCCATTCATATGGTTATTATAAGTTACTTCATAATTTTCCAAGAATACAACAGATTTACCATGGGACGTGCCCAAAATACAATGGTATTACCACAGTACTTTCTTACAAAGCATCCTTAGCATGCTAACAAAAAAGTACTATGGTACCACCATGGTTGTATTGGACATGGTACGATATTTTGGACATGTACTATCAAAGTATAGTTTAAATGAATATAAATTAATATGATACCCATGAATTTGGTTTTCACAAGGTATTCCATTGTTTTAAGATATTACTGTACATGACTTACATCGTACATGCCCAAAATAACTATGTTGCCGCTGATAGCCTCGTGGGCGGCATGTCGACATACAGCTGTTGCGCTTCGGGCGTTCCGAGTTCAAATCCCAGCTTGCGGACCTTTCCCGATCCCATACCCCTCTCTCTCTCCCACTTCGTTTCCTGTCCTCTCTACACTGTCCTATCAAATTAAAGGCAAAAACAATAAAAACACATTTTTAGCAGTATGGTCCCATCGTGGTTGTTTTGGCACCCTGGTAATGCCATGGTATTTTGTACATGTGTTATGGTATACTTGGAAGTATCATGGAGTACCATATAAAATACAATACAGGTGCTGGTCATATAATTAGAATATCATCAAAAAGTGAAACTTGTATATTATATTCATTCATTACACACAGACTGTTATATTTCAAATGTTTATTTCTTTTAATTTTGATGATTAGAGCTTACAGCTCATGAAAGTCAAAAATCAGTATCTCAAAATATTAGAATATTTACATTTGAGTTTGAATAAATGACCATCCCTACAGTTTAAATTCTGGGTATCTCTTGTTCTTTGAAACCACAATAATGGGGAAGACTGCTGACTTGGCAATGATCCAGAAGACGAACATTGACACCCTCCACAAAGAGGGTAAGTCACAGAGGGTCATTACTGAAAGGTGTGGCTGTTCACAGAGTGCTGTATCAAAGCATATTAGATGCAAAGTTGACTGGAAGGAAGAATTTGGGTAGGAAAAGGTGCACAAGCAACAGGGATGACCGCAAGCTTGAGAATACAGTCAAGCAAAGCTGATTCAAACACTTGGGAGAGCTTCACAAGGAGAGAACTGAAGCTGGAGTCAGTGCATCAAGAGTCACCACGCTCAGACGTGTTCAGGAAAAGGGCTACCAAGCCACTTCTGAACCAGAGACAACGTCAGAAGCATCTTACCTGGGCTGTGGAGAAAAGAACTGGACTGTTGCTCAGTGGTCCAAAGTCCTCTTTTCAGATGAAAGTAAATTTTACATTTCATTTGGAAATCAAGGTCCCAGAGTCTGAAGGAAGAGTAGAGAGGCACAGAATCCATGTTGCTTGAAGCCAGTGTGAAGTTTCCACAGTCTGTGATGATTTGGGCTGCCATGTCATCTGCTGGTGTTGGTCCACTGTGTTTTCTGAAGTCCACAGTCAACACAGCCATCTACCAGGAAATTTTAGAGCACTTCATGCTTTCTTCTGTTGACAAGCTTTATGGAGATGCTGATTTCATTTTCCAGCAGGACTTGGCACCTGCCCACACTGCCAAAGGTACCAAAAGCTGGTTCAATGACCATAGTGTTACTGTGCTTGATTGGCCAGCAAACTCGCCTGACCTGAACCCCATAGAGAATCTGTGGGGTATTGTCAAGAGGAAGATGAGAGACACCAGACCCAACAATGCAGATGAGCTGAAGGCCACTATCAGTGCAACCTGGGCTCTCATAACACCTGAGCAGTGCCACAGACTGATCGACTCCATGCCACGCCGCATTGCTGCAGTAATTCAGGCAAAGGAGCCCCAACTAAGTATTGAGTGCTGTACATGCTCATACTTTTCATTTTCATACTTTTCAGTTGGCCAAGATTTCTAAAAATCCTTTCTTTGTATTGGTCTTAAGTAATATTCTAATATTTTGAGATACTGATTTTTGACTTTCATGAGCTGTAAGCTCTAATCATCAAAATTAAAAGAAATAAACATTTGAAATATATCAGTCTGTGTGTAATGAATGAATATAATATACAAGTTTCACTTTTTGAATGGAATTAGTGAAATAAATCAACTTTTTGATGATATTCTAATTATATGACCAGCACCTGTATAGTATCCTAGTAATCAAAGTACCATAGTTTTGCCATCACTGTACCATGGCGCTGCCACATTACTTTTGTGTAAGGGCTGTAGAATCTGTGTAGGATTATTCCCCAAAATACCATATTCTAGTCAGGGTTACGATAGTAAATTTCTACAGTTAGTGTGACAGTGGTAAAACCATAGTGTATTTGCATAAGGCTGATGTATTTAACCTCAAAAGTTGATTCATGATCATGTGGTGAATTTCTTGAAAGTTGGGGGGTTTTTATGATGTGCCGTGATGGCCTGAGGCGGTTAGCCTGACAGCTTTTTTTCGATTCTTAATCCTGAACTTTGATGTGCTTACACATGTGTTGGAACGTGCACGGTTTGATCACTTGGCATCCTAACCAGGGGAAACCTGTTAAACGTGTTGTTTGATTTCCTCTGTGTACACAGGAAGTACTCTTTGTTCAGAAAGAGAAGGAGAGAGGGCAAAAGAAGTCTTTAAAAATTTTGAGCCGTCTTCATTTGCTTAGCAAACTAGCGGCAGTACAGTACTGGCTCTGAGGTGTACAGCAGGATTGTTGCAACACAGTGGTTGGTTGAGTGTTCTCCTCGTATTGCCTGAAGGGAAATGTTTGTCAGACTGCCATGCATCTGCAGTCATCAATCCACAACTTTTATTCCTCTTTTCACCTGCATGCTACCTTTCCACTCATCTCTCTGTGATCCCTCCATCACAAAGATGTTGTCTTTTCCTTGTTCCTTTTAACAAACATGCACACAAATCTCGCCTCATCCACCTCAGATTCTTCTCATTGAAGCTACATGGAATGGACAGAAAGAGCGACTGGGATTGAAGACCGAGACAAAAGTCGGAAAGGAAGGGGAGGTCTTTTGTTGGGATGATCAGCATTATCTGGGGTTTCTGAAGAGGAAAAAGATGTTTCCTGATACTCTTCCACTTTGGCTCAGACCTGAAATATGGTCAAGACGTCCAAGTTCACGAGTTCCCTTCCATTTTTTTTAAACATAGCTCTCAAAAATAAGGATGTGATTCTCGAGTTGCAGAAACAAAACTGTTTCAACGCAACAGAGAAGCAAATATTATCTTTACCATGTAAGGGTCCTGCAAGAATTGTGTAGCTGGTAGCTTGTTTTGTTACATGCTAACTGTTTTTTAGCTAGTCATTATAGCATGTACAAACAACCTTCGACCATTGACAGATGAGCTATGGACAGTTGTACTGGTTTTTAACACATGGTGGCTGGTCAAACAAGGACATCACATTGATTTTGGACCAGCTAGCATGTTCCAAAACAGTTTCCAGTTCAAACTTGATTTTCCAACAGGGATTAGCCAGCGAAAGTGCAGTTATTAGCCTACTTGTTTGCTTATCACTTGGCGACATCAGTTGCTTTTATCCGGAGCGACTTACAGGTTACTTAATTGCGATGACGGCATATCTGAGGCAGCTACAAATTAATCTTGTTGAGCTTAGTCCATTTAAGTGCATGTGGTGACCTTGTTTCATCACTTCAGCTACTTTAAAATTAGGATACGTCCACTTTACTTTTTTCTATGTATATTTGTTTATCAAGAAGTGATTGTTTATTTAACAAGAGCAGAAAATTAGTAGGAACAATAAGGCCTAAAAATAACCCTGCTCTGTGTTTGCTCTATATCCATAACCATCATCAATTTTACATACTGTAAAAACTTATGTCAAACAATATGCATCAAGACATCAATGGCGCCGTTGAAAACTGTTGTACAACTGTCTGCATCTGCTAACTGTAATCAATTTTGCGTAAACCATAAAAGCTCAGTGTTTACGTGCCAAAACATTAGAGTTATTGACTCTTGTCACAATATATCTGTGTTTTACACCTAGCCTATCTGTTTGTTTACAGCCTCTTGTCATTAGCTTATCAGGAAGTGATCCTTCGTATCGTGGGAGCGGAAAATTAGCAGACGTGTCAACGCCCCGTCCCTGCAGTTCTGAATGAAAGTTTACAGAACAAGTTGACAAGGAGATTTTACTGTCTGTTTATCTGAGGTGACAAGCATTCTGGCATATTGTCAAGAAGATTTGACTGTTCTCACATTACCACCCCATACCTACCTGCTTCCTCCAACATTACATGTAGCAGATAACCAAGACGTCTGGGGTTCCCGTTTTAGTTTTTAGTCACATAGTTCCCAACAGACAAAACGGACCCTGGGAGCAAAGCAAAGTGTTGAGAGAGAACAGGTAAAAAGCTTGTGAAGTTTTGGAAAGTCTTGAAAGTCTTAGACATCCTTCTGCCAGGAGCCATGGCCGATATCTATTCATTCCTCTACGCCATTGGGACAAACAACAATGAAAGACAACAGGGTTGAATGACACTAAAACCTAAACCAAAAAAAAAAGAGACTCCCAGTGTGAGGGGTGTTAACGAGAAGGAAGAAAGGGGAAAAATGCGAGTGCGAGAACAATATCAGCATTGTAAGTCAAGACAGAGAAAGAAAGCCCTGTGGGTGAGAGCAGTTTTCTTTGGACCTCGACACCATTTCCCGTCCACTCGGACCCGAGAGGTCATTGGACGCCCCGGTGCACTATACTCTTCCTCTCGAGCTCTCTTCCGCTCCTTTCTACCACATCGTTTTCACCATTCTGCATTTTAGTCTGTACTGCACAGGAAGAGATAGACTGTACTTCCTGTTTACAGAGGTGCATTAAGGACGACACTCGTATGTGCACGTTTTTCCTTGAAGTTTACGCGAAGATGTTTTTGTGGTAAAATGTGGGTTTTCAGGTGCACATTTATCCCTGCATGTGCATGTCTGTTCCTGAGACTTGTGAGTTGTATATGCGGGCAGGAAATTTTCAAGTGCGTGTGTGTGTATGTGAGCGCACTCAGGACATTCAGTGTGTATGTGTGTGTTTTCTGTTGGCAGTGAAGTGTCTCAGGGGAGGCAGGGCTTGCGTGAGAGCACTGTTGCAGATCTGTCAGTGAGAGGGGGCTGCTCAAGGTCTGGCGGAGTGTGTGTGTGTCTGTGCCGGGTTTGGATTGTTCCCCCCAAAGGGAGGGAGGGAGAGCGGGTTAAGCCAGCCCCGTCTGTCAGCATGGAGCTGCCGTTCGTATGAGTGTGTATGCGTCCTGTGTTTATCTAGGGGGCCCATGGAAGGAGCAATTGTGGACATTTTGAAAGCAAGAAGCTAGGTGAACCTTCTCATCAGAGACAAAGAGACCGAGTGGGCGGGGAAAGGTGTGTGTGTTTGTGTACAGTGCTTGTATGAGCGACTGAAGACAAGCTGAGTGTGTGTGTGTGTGTGTGATTGTTGGAAGCATGTATGTGTTTGTTCAACTACAGTGTTATCTTGGCGTTGTTCTCTTTCTGTCTTCACTCTCACAGCAGGACTGTCAAAACTTCCCTTTTCTTTGGACTACACACACACACATTTAGTTAAACGAAAACACCGTTGACTTTTTATGTGAAAACAATTATAAATTGAGGCTACGTGATATTAGCCTATTATTATTAACTTTTCAAATGTATTTTTAAATAAAATATCATGTCTTTATATTTGATTAGATTATCATTACAACCTAACTTGCATAGAAAGATGTTTCTATTTAATTTATAATGGCACAACTATGCTTTAAATTGGCTCAACTGTTTAGTGAATTTGACCCTTTACATTTGAGGCTATAGAGTCATGGAAAGTCTTTTACACTGTGATTTTTCTGCCACCCATGGGTTTTGACTCGTGGGCAGACAGTATAGCCTTTCTGAACCCTCGAGCCATGTTACTGACTCACTGACTGACTCAGAGAGCCTCTCTAGGATAGATTTAGTAATCTGATCATTTCCTGTTCTTTGGTGTAACGTTGAATTCAAGTAGATTGTAAATAAACAGTGGAAGGGCGTGTACGAGATTTGAGTTGTTCCTTCAACTAACCCTAACCCTAACCCAGCCCTGCAAAATTCGGCTGCCACAATGCTAAGATGTTGTAAATGATTGCCAAAGCATTGCTCAAAAACCTTGAGCAATCAGATATAAGAGTAGAAACTCAAGACTATACCAGGAAAACATCTGAGCCCAGTCCAACCCAGCAGTTCATTTTTATTTGTCAATGAAGTTATTGTTAAAACTTTAAATATTCTCACAGATTTGACTGACAAAACAAACTTGCATTTGCAGGTACCCAAAAGGACCTGCTATTCTGATTATGTGTTGAAGTCCTGGTATCAATACCGTGACAACAGCTGACACTCAAACGTTCACCTTCCTCGTAACTGAAGGCACGGTCATAGATGAAACGCTTGTCTACCATCATTCTTCTCTAGCATTCTTTGTGTTGCAGCAAGTTGCTCATTTTCTACAAAGCTGTCTTGACTCAATCAACACCCTAGACCTGTTGAAATACCTGTGCCAAGTCAAGAACATCAGAACTAACAGCTTATTTACTTCTGTCATTCTGTACAAATTGATGAGGAAAAAGAAACTGAGATTAACCAGCAACCCCAAACCAGAAGCGTTCTCCCAAACCTCACCTTAAAACCTCAGCCCAGCTAGTTAACTTCTAACCCCAAACCAGGCATCTGCACACATGCATGTCCTGTGGTGTGCATGCATGCACCGAACGGCAAGATGGTAAAACTGTTTTCTCCAGCCGTTTCGGTTTTAAAAACATAACTTGACCTCATTTAAAATGAAAGCAAACCAAGATTGCGTCAGTGGCATGCTGCATTGCAACAGACATGCAGCCATAGTTAGGAATCGAAAGCTTGTTCATATTGTTTTTTGTTTGTTGATGCTATCTCAAAAGAAAGATTAAATTGAATTCTTAACCGGAATTGTCAAGTAAAAATGAAATCAGAACTGTTTAATTTCTTGCAATTTTCAAGTTCATGCATGCAAATCCCAGGTGTTTGGGACTAATGCAGTTTTCATCAAGTAGAATCACAACTATAAGCGTTAAATTGCTTACAATTCATGTTTCTACATGCGCTCATGTACCTCTACCACATGTAGGAATTACGTTCCGCTCCTTCCTTCCCAGTTGCAGGTGTGCCACATTAATTCGTCAAGTAGAATCTCAACCATAAGCAATATATTTTTATTTAATTCCCATTCCTATATGTGCCCATGTACCACAACAACATGTAGGAATTGCGTAGCCCCTCCTTTGTTCCCATCAGCAGGGGAGCCCCATTACTGCAGTTTTCGTCAAGTAGAATCACAACCATAAGTGTAACATTTTTATACGATTCCCATTCCTATGTGCACCTCAACCACAGGAAATTCCCTACTGCCATTCCCAATTAAAGGTGTGCTACACAAATGCAATTTTCATCAAGCAGAAGCGCAACCATAAGCATTACATTGCACACAATTCCTAGTTCAACATGCACCAATGCATGTAGGAACCGCCTTCCCCACTTCCCTACCCAATGGCAGGTGTGATGCACTAATGCAGTTTTCGTCAACTAGAATTGCCACCATAAACATTATTCCAGGAAAGGAAGTGGTTTTTAAATGCGCCCATGCACTTCAGCCACATATAGGAACCATTCTTCCCTTTTTTATTGCAATGCTACTGTACCGCACAAATTCAAGTACAATCGAAACCAGATACATTAAATTCCATTCAGTTAAATTCCCTTCCTACATGCACCCTTGTGCCTCAGCTGCATGTAAGAGCTGCATTACCCTCTTCCCTTCCCAATAGCAGGTGTGCCGCATTAGTACAGTTTTTGTCAAGTAGAATCGTATTCAAGTAGAAGCAATACATTTTTATACAATTCCTATATGTGCCGCACTAATGCAGTTTTCATCAGGTAGAAAGGCAACCATACACAGTATACATACCTTTTTACCCCTTAGGGTGGTGATATGTACCCTTAAGGTACTAATATGTACCTATTAGGGGTAAAAAAGGTACAAAGATACTCTTTTAAGAGTACTGCTCCAGGGACTAAGCCTCTTATTTTTCTAATCATTAAATTGCATGCAATTGCCAGTTCAACATGTACCAATGCATTGTCACTGTATGGAACCGTTTTCCCAGTGCCAGGTGTAGGACACACTAATGCAGTTTTCGCCAACTAGAATCGCAATCATAAACATTGAATTCCTTCTCATTGCAAAGAAGGGAAAGGAAATGGTTTCTACATGCACCCATGCACTTGAGCCACATATAACAATAATTCCTTTTTATTGCAATGGCAACTGTACCATGCAGATCCTATTTTTGCCAAGTATGAACAAAATCATTCCATTCCTACAGTACATACACCCATGCACCTCAACTGCATGTAAGAGTTGCATTCCCCTTTTCCCTTCCCAGTGGCAGGTGTGCTGCACTAGTGTAGTTTTTGGCAAATAGACTCGAAACCATAAGCGTTTAAATTCCTTATGATTCCCATTCCTATACGCGTCTTAACCACTTGGAGAAACAGCATCCCCCCTTTCCGTTCTTTCCAGCAGCACTAATGCAATTTTGCCCTTGTTCTTAAAGCAGGTGTGTGTGCCCATCGTTCACCCCTATCCCAACTGTTTGTGGCACCTCGATCCAGTAAGAGGCAAAAAGCACTCCCAGCGATTGTGTTGCAATTACAAAACCATGCCATTGTTGTGCTGTTTTTGGTCTGAGGGCATGGCAGGCCTGTGCGAGCAGTTTTCCAACATGTCTGGTCGAGGGTTGCTGCAGCCACCCACTTTCATGTGCAGGCCTGAGGTATGTAAACAGGATACCCTGAGCCATGCACGAAGAAAGGCAAAGAATCATGGTGAACTTAAAAGACTTGAAGCAGGAGAGAGCTGCCTGTAGATAACCGTACAACTACATACCACTTTTAATGAAGTCTATCTTTTTCTCTTTATTCACCCTCTACGGTTCAGGCAACAGCTGAAGCAGCTTGTGAAACAATAAATGACCAGCTGTTGGACAGATATAAACAGCAGGCGAAATATACGGCCGCACGTTTTATTTTTGGAAGCTGCAATTATTGTTGCCTAAACGAAAGCAGACAGCCACTCAGTGAAATATGTGTCACGTTCTCTTGGCCAGAAATAAAGCGCAGAGCCCTGCCCTGTATCTCAAACAGGCCTGTAGTTTACAGACTTTCTGTTGTACGTCAACATCTCTCGCCGCAGTGATCGCAGCTGACACAACGATATATAAGAAAACTTTTGGTGTTTACTTCACAGTTGCCTCTAAAGAGACCCTGTTCTTGCAGCGCCCACCTCTGTACGCAAAACGCAAAGCAAAACAAGCATGGCGCAGACACAATGGCGCTGCTAGATAGCGATCAGCCAGGCTAGGGCGGGTAGCAGGGTTTAGGTTGTTTCTTTAAGAGTAATGGCGAAGATCTCTCTCTTTCTTTCTTGTTCTCTCATTAAAAGCTTAGGGATGGAGGGAGGGTGAAAAATATGCATACAATTACATTTATGCGAGTCCTCGCAAGCCATTGGCTGTGGTAATTAGAGTGACGGCACGTACAGGACTTCCCAAAGCCCCTGCGTGAGAGGGGAAATCTGAAGGCAACATCTACTGGAACTAAATGTTTTCAGATTAAGATAATATTCCCTCTGCATAGCTGGCATGTTTTAATTTCTCTCGCTCTCGGTCTTGCTCTCTCTCTCTCTTTCTCTCTGTGAATGGCAATGGCTGTGTAATCTGTAGCGTCCAGATGTGCCGTTTCATTTTGTTTTGTTTAACAGCATTTAAAGTGTTTTCCGTTCTCAGCTTGCTATCATGAATGTTGAAAAACAACCTGGAAAAAAAAAAAAAAAAAAACGCTAAAACTTAAAAATACAATAAATTGTTTGTTTTTAAATGTATTAGACTAATTTACCTTAGATGTCTTTTGTAGGTCATGATGTGTGCAATTTCACACTAAAAACTAAACAAATTTTGTTTTCTGTTTTTCTTTTCTATGTCCTGTGATGTGACGTTACCTGAAATGGCTACAGGTAAGAAAACTGTTTACTTCAGTGATACTGTACATTAGTCATAAAAGTCCTCCCTCGCTATATAGTGCACACTAAACCATATTTATTCAAGTAGCGTACACTAAACTGCAATGAGCCGTGGCGCCTATGCTGATCATTTTGTATTGTACATGCTTCTTAGGGATGGTTCACTCAATTTTAATTCCATCATTAATTAATTACTCACCCTCATGTCATTCCGAATCTGTAAGACCTTCGTTCATTTTTGGAATGCAAATTAAGATATTTTTGATGAAATCCGAGAGATTTCTGACCCTGCATAGACAGCAATGCAACTACCACGTTCAAGGCCCAGAAAGGTAGTAAGGACATCGTTAAAATAGTCCCTGTGACATCAGTGGTTCAACCGTAATTTTATGAAGGTACGAGAATACTTTTTGTGCGCAAAGAAAACAAAAATAATGACTTTATTAGAAGAGAAGAAATTTGTTGAATAAAGTTGTTATTTGTGTTTTCATATGTATTAAAAAGCATAATGCACTTGAGCTATGAGTACTTTTTTACTTTCATCCTATTTGTGCCTCTTTTTATGCTGAACAGGTGCATTGTGGTGCTTGTTCTGGTTCTGACTCATTATCTTACCCTTTAAAAGGACCCTTTTAAATAGCCACCCAATAACTTGTAATGAAGGACAGCTGTGCACAGATGCAAGCATAAGAAAGCAAAGGGGGCTTAAGATTATTACAGTATACTAGTGAGTGTAGCGGCACTTTAAGATTTATGTATCTCTTTTTTTCTTTCTGTTTCTCCCTCACTCTCTCAGACTCACATTTACATGGCCGTGCTTATTTAAAGCAGCAAACATTTGAATGTCTGAGCTGCAGAGTGCAAAACTGCATGAAGCTTTACGAGATCCCACAGACCGAGAGAAAAAAAAGACGTCTTAAAGGGCCAGCATCCCGTGTCCGCAATGTAATGATATTCCAAAACGGCATGACGTTGTGGAACATAGAAAACAACCAACATGTACTAAAGCTCAAAGTCGCCGTTCACTTTCACTAGAACGCTAAACCCTGATTGTTCCTCGCAAATCCTCTCCTTTATGTAAACATTGTTACACCCACTACATGTAGTGTTTCATAATGATTTGTGGAAGTGCACACACCTTTGCGCAGGCCAGGAATGCGGAGAGTTGAGTCGAGGGAGAGGTCGGCCTTGTTTTGACGATGTGTGAGTAGTTCACACGCCATTCTGTAGTTTACCACGGCAGAATGTCATATAGCTGCATTTTACTTTCAGGCTGGAGTGCTTGTACCCTGTAATTTCAGCGTAACTCCTTGTGCGTGTGCGCGCACGTGCGCTAGGCCACACGCCACGACAGGCGTGTGAACGCGCCCGTGGCAGTTATCGCTCCCCAGACAAACAGATGCTGCTGAATCATTAGATACGCAGCAGATGCACACTGTCACTCTGTTTACCGCAGCTTTTGATACTATAAACAAAGACAAAACAACAATGGAAATACAAAGGAGAACCTGACATAATAGTCAAGGATGTTGGCGTTATCAGTTATAGACAAAATAATGTTTCTTTTTTGTAATTTTTTTAATATTTTTCTATAGCTTTATAATTAACTTTTATGTTACTCGGATGTATTGTATATTAGTTTTAAAAATGTTAAATTCTGTTTAGTGGTGAAATTCATATTGGCGTAATGTAATTAACACTTACAAGTGTCATATGTTTGTGTTTTTTGGGGTGTATATAGACAAATTACTACATGTTCAAAAATAAATTTCAATGTGATTTGAATAAGTTATTGTAATTAACGCTTTTTGGATATATAGACAAAGTACTACACGTTGGGATGTATTTTTGACTATATATTATATACATTATTGTACATTTATTTTAAGTAATTTTATTATAAGTAATTTTCAAGTACTGCTGAATAGTAGTGCAATTTATAGTAGTGTAATATATTTTGTATTTTTTGGGCACATCGATAAAATATGATTTCTTGAAATGTAGTTTAATAAAGTACTTGTAATTCTAGTGTCTACTGTATTAGTTGGGAGATATATAGGCTTATAAATTTTAACATATATATTTACTTTATTACACCATTTACTTACTGTACACTTACAACCAATGTGCAATGAATTATTTTTTTATTAACTTTTTAAAAATAAATAAATAAATAAACAAACGTTCAGATTAACTTTAACGATTTAATGAATATTGCTTTTTAAGTTATTAAGCATTAGGCTATTTAATTACACCAATGTTTAATTAATAGCATTTATATGTTTTTTTTGTTTTTTTTGTTTGTATGTTTAATTTACTTAAAACCAGTATTTAATAAATTTGTTTTTATTTGATTGCATTATTAACATTACACTTACTAAATTACATTATAATGAAAAATAAATAAACTCAATTTGCAAAAATAAAGTTATTTACTATATCATAGATATCAGTGGCGGCTGCTGGTCTTTCAAAGAGGGGAAGCTCATTTTCGGCCTACATCATAAAAATTGTTCATTTATTTATACGTAAATCCTGCCCTACGTTCCTTTTCAAGAAAATGCTCTGTGACCCTGTCGTACCACCTAGGCGTCTTTTCAGTGACGCTAGCCTAGCCTACTGTATGAATGAATGAATGAGCAAACAATCTAAAAAAAAGATATTAAACTCGGAGGAAATGTGGGAATTAGGTTAAACTGAAACAAGGAATGTGGTGTATAATAGGGTTGTCATGATACCATAAAAATGTCTTACAATACTATACCAGCTTAATTTATAATTCAATTCTACAAAATGAATCAAAATTTAATAAATAAATAGATGTAAGTGAAAACAGACAATAGTATTCTCTGAATACTTAATTAATGTGAATGAATGACTAGCTATTGTTATCCATGAAATGATCTAAACAAAACTCATCTTAGCATTGCATAGAAGCTGCATGAAGTGACATTTAGACAGTGTTGGGCAGTAACTAGTTACTAGTAATTTAGTTACTGTAATAATATTACTTTTTGCAGTAACTAGTGTAACTAATTACTAATAAGATTTCAGTAATAATATTACAGTTACTTTCCATAAAACAGTTTAGTTACTTAGTTACTTTTGATGCCTCGACCCCGCTGATTTAAAATCTAACAATCAAATAATTCATAGGTTTATTTTCATAATTTTCATGACTTGGACATGCATGTGATGTCCCGGTGCAGCAGGCAAGCTTGGAATATGGAAAAGCTTACATTCAGTAGATAGAAATATTGCATTATATTGAGTGTGTCAGGAAAAAAGATCTGTTGTGTAAGTTGTGGCTTCACTTTACTCTGGCATTACATCCCTCTGATCAGCATGTGGTACATTATATTAATATAATTAAAAATATTTTTGGAAAATTAAACAGTTTCTTACAAACTCATGTGATTTGATAAAATACACAACGAAATTTAAATCGCATATGGGTAACGGAAAAATTACTTTGTCAAGCTACACATGACAATTAATCTACTTCTTCTTGAATGCCACTATCAATCACTATTGAGTGTTTGTAATAACTTCTGACTGCAATCCAATGTGGATTTTGGTCAAATGATGAGACAGAAATATGTTGTTAGTAACATTTTAGAAGAATTTTATCTGGAAGATACAGTTACAACTTCTGTGGGGCGTGAAGAAAAAGTAATGTAACTAGTAGTGTAACTAATTACTGTTGCCAGAAAGTAATAAGTAAAGTAACAATATTACTTTTGAAAGGAGTAACTAGTAATGAGTAATATATTACATTATTTGAGTAACTAGCCCAACACTGCATTTAGATGTGGCATTTATACATTTAGACCGTATTTATAATTGCATAAATAATGTTATGAGATCAATGTTTTAAATACTAAATTCTGAATATAGAAATATGTTGGAAAATAATGTAATATGCCTACTTTTAGACGGGAAACTTAAAAACGGCCAGCAGGTGGCAGAAGTTTGTGATTGAATCACTGAGTCATTCAAATGATTCTTTCAAAACGGCTGAATCCTTCAGGAGCGAATCAAATGACTGTTTTTATGAGTGGCTCAGTGAATCAGTGATTCGCCCAAATCAACGTGGATTTGGATCAAACACAGAAACGAAACAAAAACACGCTCTTGCTCGTGTCGTATTGCCTAAGTGTCAGGAGCATTTTTTGCTCGCATATCTTGAAATTTCCGAGTTAGCAGCATGTATATTAAAACATAACATTATAAATGAATAAAAAAATATATATAATGATTGATAAGAACCAAGTGCAAAGCCGCGATGGGACTGAGCTCGAATAGCTTCAGCGTCAGCGACTTTTTATAGTACAAAATCGCTGTCAATCAAAAGGAGATGCAGACCCTCCAATCATCACGCAGAAGCCCGGCGTCCAGGCCAGCCCACTCCTCCATTCACCCCCAGAGACGCTGAGCGTCTGTGGGCGAGACATAATCGCAGCATTTATCCAATGACCGTCTAGTTTCGAGGCACTGAAAAAAACTGTTCAAAGCAGCCCCATTGAAATCAATGGACGCTCGGGTTCAACGGAGAAATGCACTGACGCTACGGGAATGTATGAGAAGGAAATCGAGTCCGACCTGCTATATGTAGCTGATTCTGAACGAACTCGTCTTCGAGACGAACGTGTTCTAACGCATTTTTAGTCAATAAAATGTTAACACAATAGTACATATTTGACCATTAATTTTTTGACATTATAGGGGAAGCTGAGCTTCCCTTGCAGTCTTAAAGAAATCCCCACTGGTAGATATGTAAATTACCGCAGACAAAATATTAAATATTGAATCACTTTTTTTTTTGAGCACTTTGTGTTTTAACATCATATATATTTAACCATACAAAACTTTAGATGTTGATTAAAGGGTTAATACTCTTTGGAGCCTTGGTAATTCGTGTAACTGGTTTATTCAAATTTGACCCAATGTCTAAACGAAACTGTGTTTTAACCTGCAGTAACCTTTGCGCTGTAGGATGAGCAGGTGTGAGTGAGTGTGTATTAGTTGCCCGGAGGTTTTGTTTTAACAGGTAACTGTGTCATGTTGCTAAGGGCGGTTGCCATGACGACCCTCCTAGCCTTAGTTTCATCACTCAGGGGAGTTTGAAGCAGCGGTTGTCATACCTCTGTTGTTAGAAGCGTGTTTTTCTGTGTATGTGTGACTGTATTTGTTAAGCCAGGCACACGACGGTTCAGTAAGTGTGACGAGCCACACAAGGGGAAGCCCCTGACACCCTCTGCGGTCTGGGCCTTTACTTCTAGCGCAGGGCGCAATGTGGTGGTGCCCGCACACGTGGCGCCTGCCCCTCTCTGCGATGGCACTTCCACTTCTGCTAAATGCCACTTCCGCTAACAGCGACACACAAAACCAGCGCCCAATTTGGTGTCATCAGCTACCTCACTCATGCATTCCTAGTGACATCTGAACGTACACACATCAAACCTTTAACCCCAACCCACACCGTGCTCTTGCTTCGAGGAACCGTCCTCTTCTGTGCAGCGAAATTCTTACGTCACGCCCTAGTTTCCCATCTGACACGGAAAGTGACCTGTATCAGTCTGACATTTAGATTTGGTAACACGAGTATCCCTGGCAACAAACCCTCACAGGGTACTTGGCCACCAACGCATCACGATGGGAAATTTGGGTTAGGATGGCGCTGTGAGTTTTTGATGTCATCAGTATTGGTAATTTCTTTGTTGTGTGAACGTGTGGGAGTGCGCAAATATTTCCTAAAGCAATAAACCGCTCAGGGGTGCGCATTACAGTGATTTACCACTCAAAAGGAGCCTTCGTACAACTTTGATTATTGGGAACCATACAATACACAACTTCAAGTGGTTTATTGCTTTTATAAAACGGCCACAATATCAGTATGATAAAGAAAAAATGTTTAATAAATAGTGTGTACAGTATGTATTTATTTATTTATAAACACCATTGTTCAATAAAAAGCCATTTTTGGAAAGTGAATTTATTTATAATGTAAAATAATAATAATAATACAATAAAATAAAAAACAAATGTGTTCAGTAATGGTTTTGCATAAAAAATAATAATTACTAAATGCAAGTAAATGTAATAATGTAATATTTATTTTTCATTTATTTACACCAGTGTTCGAAAATAATTGTTTGTTTGTTTGTTTTTATAAAAGTTCATAATTTAAAAACTGATTTGTTGAATATTTGTTTTCCATAAATAAATAAAATACAGTTTATTCAACAGTGGTGTAAATATAAAATGCTTAATTCATTTAAAAGAAACATAAATTTAAAAGAAAATTTTTGAACTAGTATTCAATGTATAGGTAATTTTTGAAAAATAATAAATGTATTTATTTATTTATGTTACAATGTAAAAACCTCAATTGAATAATGTTCAACAAATAAAAATGATATTCAATAAACATTCATTTATTTACTTATAATGGTTAAACACTAATGCAATAAATAAAATTAATTGATTATTATTATTATTACTACATGAATGCGATCTATAAAAACAGATTTTGTTGAATATTTGTTATTTCATAAATAAAATACTATTTTATTGAACATTGATGTAAATAAAAGTGCTTAATACATTTAAAAGAAACAAATTTAAAAGAACATACTTTTGCACTAGTAGTAGGTCATTTTTGAAAATGTATTTATGTTACTATACATTAAATTAAAAAACTAAATTGAATATTGGTTGTAACTAAATAATGTTCAATAAAAAAAATACATTTAATAAACATTTATTAATTTATTTATTTACATATAATTGTTCAAACTTAATACAATAAATCAAATTAAATAATTATTCCAAATATTATGTTTACATGAATACCATTTTTTGAAGATTGATATAAGAATATAATTAATAAACGTTCAATAAATTAAAAAAGCAGTTTTTAGTAAACAGCTATTATTTATTCATTTATTTATTAACGGTTTTTCAATCAGAATTTAGAGAAACTAGCTATTATCTAACTTCTATTTTGACATGTATTTCATGCTTTGTCTTTACCGTACATGCCTCTTTAGTGCTGATTTGAATGACATGCGGCATGAAAGACAAGTGGGAGTGAAAGACATTTAATCTTTTGAATATGGCAAGATATCATATATATATATATATTTACCAAGTAACCTGTTTTGCATCTCTCCAGTTCATCTATAATAACCTGGGACGTTTCGGTATTTGTCGCCACTGCTCTCTAGAGACTTCTGGGAAGCGTTTCCACAACGTTCTGCATTATTAAGAAGGACTCTGGGTGTGTGGGTGTGTCAGGATCCAGACTACTTTGCAACTTTGCGGTTGGCCTACGTCCTGACTATGGTAGCTTTCACTAGTCTGAGGCCCACCAAACCAAACCACACCTACCCACACACACAAATACACATGTTCTCAGGAGAAAACATCCACAGCAGTCATTTTGCGGCAGTGTGCATGTGTGTGTCGTAAATTGCCTACAAAGGCCCAGGAAACAAAAAGGCCGAGTGTGTTTCTTTCTCTCTCTATCGCTGATGAATGGCGGTGTTTGGCGGATTCCCTTGAGAAGTGGCTTTATTGCCAGTAGCGTTGCGTGTTAAGAGTTTATTTAGACGGAGAGGTCAAGGGAGGAAACGAGAGCAGTTGGAAAGGGGTGTTTTCATTCGCTGAGATGGATGGATTGATTTTAAATGCGAGTTTGTTATGAAACAAAAACACTGTTTATGCGTTTAGGAGGTTGCCAGCGACTTCTCTCACTCTGGCGGAGTTCCGAAACTGTTGGTACGGTAAACGGAACTTGGAACGTTCGTCACTTGCTTAGCGACTGATTTCCAACAAAGTACCTAAATGACTTGCGGTATGTGTAAATATATTGTTAGTGTAAATATGAATTGTGTGACAGCAGTTGAGCTGTTGCGTAAACTATTAAGAAAGGTGCTCATTTGAAGTCATTCTGAGAGGGTACAATCATATCACAATCATGTTTTCCTTCGTAATCTGATGTAGTGTTTGTAGTGTTTGTTTTCAAGTTATTGTTTGGCTTTATGAAGAAACCCTGGGTGAATTTGGCTGCCGCAGAAAGCAGTACCAGGAAATAGATCAGCAAAAAAACAGGAATGAAGAGTGGGTGGATGAGGGTATTTTATTCCAAACTTCTCAAAACAGAATCCTTAAAATCCCCTCTTTACTGAACTTCATGGAATTCCGGTATTTTGTATTTACATATATCTCCCATGGTGTTCCCCTTACTTTCTGTTGATTTGTATTAGGGATGAGTCATATATGTACAGTATTTTGTTTTTACATAAACACAACTGTTCAGAACTTTGGAAGTTTATTTTTTTTTTAAATAAATGAATACTTTTTTAAGCAAGGATACATTAAATTTATCAAATGTGACACTAAATACATTTATAATGTTAGAAAATAATGCTCTTTTGAACTTTGCATTTAAAAAAACAGAATGTTCTTCAAAATTCCTCTTTTTTTTGTTCCAAAAAAGACATTCAAGTTTTAAAATCATAACAGAATTATATTTTTTTTCTTAAACTATTCCTATAGCAGTTGATACATAGTTTTGTACATCTATATTTTGTAGTATAAAATGAAGCCAACAGAAATATGAGATGACTGTAGATGTTTTGTTTATTTATTTAGTTATTGTTAAATGTATTAAAACTACATTTTCAATAAATAGTTTTATTAAAAAAGTCAGTAAAACATTTTAGTTTTAAAAAGTCAGTAAAATTTTTAAAAAAATAAAAGAATCTATTTATTGAACATTGGTGTAAGTAAATAATGTTCAATAAAATAAAAAGCTATATTCAGGAATGTAAAGTTAAACCAACAGAAATAACAATAATATGAGATTGCTGACCGGAGGCCGGAATAGCTTTTTTTATTGACAGGTGAAGAAAGGATAAGATGCTGTTTTTATCCCTCTGCTCCTAATTTGCTCTTTTTTTTCCCCCCTTTCCCGCTCTCATTTTCTCCATTTTCTCCTCTCTCCCAGCATGTCTTTATTAAACAGGTCAAGGCCAGCTCCTGCAACAATGAGCTGCTTTGTGTGTATGTGCGCGTGTGTGTTTACCTGGCTGGCAGCTGCATGGTCGCAGCCGGGCTTTGGAAGAAGTGTGTGTTGGCGGCAGTAGTGCGGAATTTACTGCTTTTTGAGAATGGAGCATGATGGTGTGTGTGTGTGTGTGTGTGTGTGTGTGTGTGTGTGAAAGTGCTGAGTGAGAACTAAGTGAAGCCCAAGCATTGCGTGAGGAGCGAGCGTGCGAACTTTCAACCCTGGCAGCCGCTGCCGAAGTTTTTGGGACGGAGAACAGCCCAGCGAGGGAGGAGAACAGATAGACAGGGAGGGAAAGGAGGCGGGAGAGGAAAGGGGTCGGGGAGAGAAGGGTTTGGTTACACAAGGATATGGAGTTTGGTAATTAAGAGCAGCAGGGAAGCGAACGGCGAGCAAACCTGCCAAGAAAAAGAGAGCTCGCATTTCAGCCGCATTTTCCATTTCGACGTGTGGTCAAGCGCGTTTTCTTGCGCTCCTCCTTTATCTCTCCCCGTTTCGTGCCATGAGGTGATTTACAGTAGAAAACGGCCGTCCGGTTGACTCAACTTCTGCCAAAACGGCAACGTTTGCTGCAAAAAATGCGACGGCTTATCTGACGTTCCCGAAAAATTCTGGAGAGATATTAATAACACGCCAAAAAAAAGCGAAAAACAAGACCCGACTCAACACCCGTCGATCGCAGCGTTTCTGTTGGGTTTAGTTGCCAGGACTGATACGCGCTTGGCCACGTCCCAATCCAATATCTGTCCATCTCTCGCTCGCTCTCGGAGGCGCAGGCCGCTGCTTGCCCTTGTTTTGTTCTCTTGTGTTGGTTTGATGTTGGCTTTGGCTCGCAGCACTGAGTGTAATGTTGGCCGTTCATTACTAAGTCTGACGCGCATGTAAACTTACCTCCAGCTATGCTTGCCTATAAATTCATACACACACAGCCGAGATTCTTTCATGCCCACTTTACACACCCATTGGCTGGAAAATTGTCTAGATTATTGTATAAACAGTTTGTTTTAGTAGGCGACTTTTCCTTGGACGAACAGTCACTTAGTAAACTCTTTGCCCACGTGAAATGGAGATCACATCTCATTTTACTTCTGTGATATATTTTCGAATGAAATATGACACATATGGTGAAATTTGATTGAATGGTGTGAAATGGGCTTACCCGACATTATGAACAATTTCGAAAACAGATGTTAGTAATATGAAATTGTTTTGGTCACACTTTATTTTAAGGTCCAATTCTCGCTATTAACAATAAACTGCCAATATGTTAATAATAGACATGTTATAAGTGAGAATCGGTCCCTATAATAAAGTGTTACCATTTTTTTTTTTTACATTAAGAGTACAAAATTAAATTTAAAAAAAATTTCTTTGCAGTAATGTGGTAATTGATCATTCTCAAGACAAAACTACAAAATCAGTTTTAGACATTAAAAATGTATATATATATAAAAAATGTTATTTTGTTATTTTATTAACGGTTTGTGTTTGTTTGTTTAAAACCATGGATCTACCTTTTTGTTTGTTTGTTTTTAAACAAGACATTACATGCAAACATTTTGTTTTATTTAATTTTGTTTACTTTTAGCAGTTTGTTTTTATTTTGGTTTATTTGTTTGTTTGTTTGTTTGTTTGTTTGATTGATTGATTGTTTAAAAAGTATAGTGGATCTACTTGTTTTTCATGTAAAGGCATCGAAACATTTGATAATTATTTTGGTTATTTTTTTTTAGTAGCAGATCCTTTTAAATGTTTGTTTGTGTTTTGTTCTTTTTTTAAACAAGGCCATTTTGATTTGCTGTTTAATTTTGTTTACATTAAGCAGTTGTTGTTTGTTTGTTTGTTTAAAGTCTATGTAATAGTTTGATGAAATGTCAGGTTACAGAAGTGGATCTTTAAAGACTGGTTTTTAATTTTCATCAGAATTGTCACTTATCCATTATTTCTTCCAGAAGTCTCACCCGCTTTTTAGAACTGAAACAAAAACCCTTGTTTGCCCTCTATTTCTGTCCCCACGTCTCGACAGCAGTGATTGTCCAGCTGGCTGTCTCCTTATCAGTGTAATTGCTGCAAACAAATCTCAGGATGTGGTTTTCCCGTTCTGAATGTTGAGTCACCCTAAGATCTCTGGATGGAAGAATGTCGCCCTTTTTTATTCTTCACACACAGATTTCCTCCTTGAAACTTTTTTGGCGCCCCTCGACGCACAACACAGAATCGAACTCTGTCGGCCTCCTGAACGAATCACCCGACCGTATCCCACCTGTCCCCAAACAAACACGTCGCAACCTCAGTGAAACCACGTCAGTCGGCGCACATTTTGTTCTCTTGAGCTTCTGCTTTTTCAGACGTCAAAGTAAACACCCAATTTCACTTCTCCAGTGAGGCGTTGTTGACGGCACATCAGTCTCACATAGATTTTTGACAAGAAAATAATTCTCTCACTGACATAGTTTTGTGTTATTTAACGACAGGTTTATCTGAAACTGTTATTAATTGCACAGCGCACTATCAACAGCTTGAGAAATGCCTCCATAAACGCTGTATCACTCGGGCCTCTGGATATCTGACCGCTGGGTCAGTTTACCCCCAGCCTGCCCTTCATTATGCTGCAGTTACAGTGAACAGAGTCCCATGCACACAAACATGACAGCCGAATGTAAACTGTGCGATGTCTCCTGATAGCGCCGCTGCACCTCGTTCTCTCTCCAGAGGTCATGGGTCAAGTCTGTTTGCATGGCCATAAGCGGAGTTAACAGAGGATAGAGTGGGAGGGAGTGATTGAGAGTTTTTTTGTTTTATTTTCTTTCTTTTTTTTAGATATTTTTTTTTTAATCATAGTTAATCTAGTCAATAAAATATAAGATTTATATGTTTAATAAATAAAATAATACCAAATACTAATTTAATAATACCAAAGTTAAAGCATAATTTAAATATATATATATATATATATATATATATATTATATTCATAATATTACAAAATTTACTTATTTAATATATTATATTAATTTTATTAATACAAATTTTAATAGATAATTTTTTATTTAAAAAATATATATTTTTCATATTTAATTTTTATTATTTTTAATAAGAAGAAATATAAAGAAATTTATTTATGATACATATGTATACACCACTGGTCCTAAGTTTTGAGTATTTATTTATTTATGTCTTATGCTGACCAAGTCTGCATTTATTTGATCAAAAGTACAGTAAAGACAGTAATATTGTGAAATATAATTAAAATTTCAAATAACAATTTTCGATTTATTATTATTATTATTATTTCTAATTATTATTTTTTTGATGAATATAAAGGCCAGCATTTATTTGAAATCGAAATATTTTGTAAAATTATAAATATCTTTACCATCTCTTTTGATCAATTTAATACTTCCTTGCTGAATAAAATTATTAATATATATTTATCTTTTTACCTGTTTACCTTGTTTTTGTCATCAAAAATGTTCATTTACTACAATACTTTATAAATGTAATTAATTTCAAGTCTTTAATCCCAGAGTAAAATGTGCTAAAATGAATGAATATGACAAGACGATGGCATAATTTACACTTCGTTGACAGAAAAATTCCTCGCATTTAGGCCACGCTCTCACATGGTCTCTCTGACAAAGAGGCCCAATTCAAGTTTAATGCCTTTGCCTGACAGAAAACAGGCTATGTAAACAGTCAAGCAGTTGTACAACAAGTCCCATGATCCCCCTTCACCCCATCTCTTTTACACAGCTCTTCCTGCTTCACTCTCGGCCTCTTTTCATGCTCACTTCTCACTGTCTGCTTATCCCTTCATGCACAGAATGACAACATACTTTGTTGAAATAGTGTTGAAAGAGCAGTACAAGAACAACAATACAAATCAAAAGTAAAATATTAGTGTACACTGCTATAGTGTTACGTTACTGCCGTTAATGCCATTACTACTACTACTATCACTAGATTTATTGGCCAGTAAGGCATGTTTTGATAATGCTTGTGACAGGCGTTTGACTGGTTGAAAAACCAGGTCAGTTCTGTGTCAAGATGAGATCAGGGTCAGGCAAACATGTGCACGCACAGGACGTGACCTTTCATAATTCCTTTAGGAAAACAGACAGAATTTATTGCAGCGCTTCAGTATATTCAGTATAAAACTATTTTACAGTTTAACACTAATACATATATCGTGCGTGTGTGTATGTATATATGTGTGTGTGTGTGTGTACATATATATACACACACACACACACACAATGAACAAGCATTATTTATAAGTATTTAAATACAGCCCTTTTAAATGTTTAAGTATTTAATTTTAAATTTTAATGTAAATTTCTTACATTTTATTTAAATATTTGTCATTTTTTTAGAACCAGCATGCATTCTTTCTGTATATATTAGGTTTATTATAGATTGCATCTTCACATAACACGGCGCTAAAATAACATTGTGCTGCAAGTATTCGAATTAAATACTTTTAAAATGAATACAAAATAATTTCAATTTTCAATTAATTATTTTAATTAAATAATTGATCATTATTTTAGCATTATCGTGCCTTCTTCGTGTGTAAATTAGGCTCATCATAGATTGCCTTTTCACAAAATTCAGTGCCAAAATTACACTGTATTGTATTCAAATGAAATACTTTTAAACACATTTAAATTAAATAAATTTGCATTCTTTTACCATTAGCAAGTGTTCTTTAAAAGTATTTAATACAACTTATTAATTATTTAAAAGTATTTAAATAAAACTTATAAATGATTTAATAGTATTCACAAAATTAATTAATTAAAACTATTTCATGTAAATTTTTTACATTTTAACCCCAAATTTATTTTTGCGCAAATACACTTTGTGTGTAAAAGTTTTTTTTATTTTTTTTTTTTTATTAAAACTGTTTAAATTAAATGTATTTAATTCATTTTAATTAAATAATGTTTCATTTTTCTTTCTGTGTAAATTAGGTCGTTTTATACAGTGAGGAAAATAAGTATTTGAACACCCTGCTATTTTGCAAGTTCTCCCACTTAGAAATCATGGAGGGGTCTAAAATTGTCCCAGCTCTTTTCAGGTCATTGACCAGCTCCTCCCATGTAGTTCTGGGCTGATTTCTCACCTTTCTTAGGATCATTGAGACCCCACGAGGTGAGATCTTGCATGGAGCCCCAGTCCGAGGGAGATTGACAGTCATGTTTAGCTTCTTCCATTTTCTAATGATTGCTCCAACAGTGGACCTTTTTTCACCAAGCTGCTTGGCAATTTCCCCGTAGCCCTTTCCAGCCTTGTGGAGGTGTACAATTTTGTCTCTAGTGTCTTTGGACAGCTCTTTGGTCTTGGCCATGTTAGTAGTTGGATTCTTACTGATTGTATGGGGTGGACAGGTGTCTTTATGCAGCTAACGACCTCAAACAGGTGCATCTAATTTAGGATAATAAATGGAGTGGAGGTGGACATTTTAAAGGCAGACTAACAGGTCTTTGAGGGTCAGAATTCTAGCTGATAGACAGGTGTTCAAATACTTATTTGCAGCTGTATCATACAAATAAATAGTTAAAAAATCATACATTGTGATTTCTGGATTTTTTTTTTTAGATTATGTCTCTCACAGTGGACATGCACCTACGATGACAATTTCAGACCCCTCCATGATTTCTAAGTGGGAGAACTTGCAAAATAGCAGGGTGTTCAAATACTTATTTTCCTCACTGTATATTTTTACAAAAATCATTGCTAAAGTGGCATTGTGCTGCTTTTTTATTTTTTATTTTTTATTTTTTAATTAAATGCTTTTAAATTAAAACTTTTAAAGTGCCTGATTTAAAAAACTTACTTTTCTTTATTCAGTGTGTTTAATTTATTTAAATTAAATTATTTGTAATTTTTCGGTCTAAATTAGGCTTATTAGAGATCTTTCACAAAACTCAGCTGGCAAAATGTTTTGCTGTTCCTAGCCACAGAAATCAGAACAGAATTGTGTACAATGTTGTCTTAATTTATTTATACATCAAATGATGGTGAAAACCATTATGACTAGGTATATATCCAGACATGCTGTCTTCTGCATCTTTTAAAACCTAGCAACCTTACTTCAAGATCAAGAGTTGTACTATGCATCATCCAATTTGCCTCTTTTTTGCGACTTTGCATGTGCACATAAACAGCTGCATCAATGTTAATGAATTCCTCCCATAGACTTTTAATTAGTCCTGGTTAGAAAACACATTACGAGAGCGCTCGATTGGCACTCTGTCAAAAGACAGAAACTGCGGTGATGGCTGATGGTGTGTGTGAGAGTGAGAGGTATCTTGGAAGACACTGATACCACAATCCTCATTCCTTCAAGTCCAAACCTGTCCCCCACCACAGAGACAGAGAGAGAATCAAAGTCAGAGTCAAGGTTTTCCTGACAACGGGTAAAAAAAAAAAAACAATGGCTCAATTCAACTCTGGAGTTTCAAAGCCTTTAAAATCCCAGTGGGTGGGTGTACAGAGACTTCGCATTTTGGCAGAATATAAGACGAGACATACCTGTCGCACACAATCTTTGAATGCTGCGGGCAGCTATCATTTTAATAAAATCAATCGACTGTGTTTACTTTGCTCGACAAAGTCGTGTTCGAGTGTAGCGCATACAAATATAATAAAACAACTTGGCAGCAAAACTTGAAATTTACATGTGTTAAAACACAGGTCGAGCAATGTTAATACCTGACAAGAGCATGTTAACGTTAACTATGTTTATACAAAGACTGTTTGTTCTCTATAAAATGACGGCTAGCAAACGGCGAGCAGAATTTGCAGCCAAACTTTTCGCATAGTTTACCATTTATTGTGATTTTTCGCAGTTCAGTTTTACGTTCTTTCAAGGTTTGCGTATTTATGAATTTTGTTAAATGGGGCGAAGAAAAAAACGATACCAAGAAGGAGAGATTATTATTCATATAGCCCAACATTTACAGTGTCAAGTGAGGCGAAGAAAAGGATTGGTAAACGTCTGGGAAGTGGTCCAGTTTGTTAGCTAATAGGGTTCAGGTGCAGTCAAGGATTTAGTCATTCTCAGCACGCGAGGTTATTAAACCACAGGCCAAACGAGAGCCCAGTGGGTTTCCCTTGCTCGCCCGCTCTCAGTCTTCATTTCTCACTCTCTTGAACCCTCAGAAAACACAGTGTGCCTCCCTTCGCATTATCTGCAGACACTATCCAGACACAGAGAGAGAGCAGAATGTGTTGTTTTGATGATTCGCTAATGCCTTTAGCTACGAGCCCCAAACATTGCGCTGTTTGCGTCGTAGTATTGTAGAGTGTAAAGGCGCAAACAGGAAAGTGAGTCCAGGCTGTGTTAGTGGTAGTAGTGGTTCTGACATTATGTGAGTTATGTTTTTTCTTGTTTTATTCATGTTTCTTGTTTTGTTGTCCACAATTTATTGTTGATATTTATTCTAAAAGAACTAAATTTGACTGAAACAGTAAGCGCTTCTCTGCCGACACATTTTATCTATTGTCAATTTTGTCATTTCTTAAAACTTGCTCTGCCTTGGATATTACTTTCTTTGTATTCTGGCATTGTTTTCGATTACTGCTCTATTTAATACAAAAATATTGATGGTAGTTAATGAGTAATCCAATCAGGTGCGTGTTTACCATTTTGGGAACCCTAACCTGGGGCCCCATGTGTACAAAACTCTGTAGGGGCCTCATGCATTTGTGTGGTGGTTAAAAATTCTGGCTACCAACAATATTTGGCTGAAATGCATTTTCGGCTTTGTTGAAAAATTTAGGGGGGCAATGCAAATTTTTCAGGTTATGTGTTTTAGCTTAATTGGGGGTATAAAGAGACATTTAATTATTTAATTTATCGGAATATAGAAAGTACACAAGGTACATTAGGTACAAAAGTACATTGTATGTACATTAGGTATGTGATGGTATAAAATTTTCCACAGCACACCACCAATGGATGGGGGGGGGGGCGGTGTTGCGGGACGCGCCCCCTAATATAAGGGCAGGGAAAACACTGCAATTACTAACCCAATTCGAAGTGACGTGACATGTGGCCAAGTATGGTAACCCATACTTGGAATTAGTGCTCTGCATTTATCCCATCCTAAGTGCACACACACAGCAGTGGGCAGCCATTTTTGCTGCGGCGCCCAGGGAGCAGTTGGTGGTTCGGACAAGGGCACCTCAGTCGTGGTATTAAGGGTGGAGAGAGCGCTGTACATTCACCCCCCCCCACCTACAATCCCAATCCGTGACCTTTGGTCGAGTCCGACTCTCTAACCATTAGGCCACGACTTCAGAGTTTGATTTAGAAAACTGTATTTTCATTTTTGTTAGTTTTCATAGTTTTCAGCAAAAAGAAAACTTCAGTTCTGGGTTCAAAAAAGCATTGTCGTTGGATTAAGTCGAGATGTTCTCAAACAAGAACTTAAACTTCTGGTCAAAAAGCCTCCTCACAACTGGGTACAACTGGTGACTCAGCAAAGGGTGTAGCCCTCCACAATCAGCCGCGAGCTTGTATTCAAAACTGGCCCAATTTGAGCACAATTACTGAGAGTTTTATGTTGAAAGAAAGGACAGAACAGAAAAGATCAGAGGCAGATAAAAGATGTGGGAGTCATTGGGACCTAGAACGGGCCTTTCAGTAGGTTAAATGACCCTTATTAGACAAGTTCACCCTGTTCCTGATCACCATCCACACCAGACCTCCCACTTTCTCCAGTTACACCCGGCGAGTGGAGAACTGGTGTAGAGATTGTGGCCGAGAGATGCCCAATACGAAATTGAAGAGTATAAAGAAGACGTACAGCAGACAGAGGGTGGGAACACAAGGGAAAGAGCACGTCGTGGTTGCATTGAGGGGCCATGTGTATTGAATTACTGTAATGGCAGATGAACAGACGGCAATTGATTGGTGGTTGTGATTGTCTGAGTTTGTGTGTGCGTGTTGAGATTGTGACCACTCGCCCGCTGGACTTCGTTTTCATAATTTTTTTCATCTCTGGAAACAGGTCAGTGGAGGCCAGTGTGATCTGCAAAAAAGATGTTGATCATGATTACATAGATGTTCCACCAACCTCCATTTTTAATAACAGGCTTGATATGCTTATGAAAGACTCGAGTTTTAAATACAGAGTCAGAACGGGACCACACAGCCAATAGGCTGCCAATGTTTGATGGACATGCATGCCAGAAGCATCCAGACCATAGGAAAGGGTTCAACAGGGGTGAAACCAAACACAAACCCATTTTGGCTGGCTCACAATTGTGTGTTGGTCTGTCAAAGAGTTGTTGTGAGTCAGTAGACTACGAGACTCCTGAGCAGCTGGCTCACTTTGTGAGTGTTAGCGCTCTTTAGCTTCTGGAGCCTAGCGGCGACAGCGCTAGGGGCCAAGTGGTCTGTTTTCCTCATCAAGAGTTCTTCCTCTTGCTCTCTTTGCTATCCGTAGTTATTTCTTTGCTGTGGTGGCAGAGTTTGTATTACACCCCTATTTACTTCACCATCAAGATCTGTGGTGAACCTCTACAGAACGTTGTCGTTGTCTCTGTCTTTCTTCCTTTTTGTTTTTGTTTTTTTTACATTCGTCTGCAATTTAAACTGCCAGACCGATCAGCAGTCCATGTTTAAAGTGGTTTGCATTCGCCTCAACTTTTTCCCTCCGCTAAATAATCTCTCAACATCTGCGTCCTGTGGGGAGATATTTTTGGTCCCAAGCAGAGAAACGCTGTTCTTTCCCCTCCTCCACTTCTTCTTCGCCTTTCCCTTCCTTCTCTTTCTTTACTTCAGTCGTTTCAGTTTTTTTCTCCAAGGGAATAGATAGAGAGTGTTTGATAAGGTCTAGAAATAGCACGGCATCTGCACCGGTCAGGGAGGAAATGTCTTAGGGAGCCGCACCCACTGGCTTATGTTAGCTCAGCGCTAACCTAGCGCTAGACATTTCCACATACAAAAAACTCTCCCAACTGAAGTCTTACACACACTTCTTGACGGTAAACTTGAGAGATGTGATTTATCAGTTAGTTTATCATTCATTTAGAGCAATGCGAATTTTAAATTACACATTTTTACTTTACTAAAATGGAATGTATGGAAAATATGGCGAAACCAAACAAAAACAATCAAGAATTTGGAACTGTTACTGGAAATTCAACTAAATTGTTTATCCATGTTATTCATAATGACATAATTTGAGGCTCTTTTGTACAGTAGTGAAGTTAGACCCATTTAGAAAACACTACTTTTTTCCTTACACATTACAAATTGCATTGGGAAGTGGGAGTGTTGATGTGTGCATTTGCGCAAGTTGAAATGTACAATAAATTAAGGCAGAAAATGTGTGTGCTGTGAAAGTGTTGAAATCTCTCTCTTTCTCTATGACAGCAGAAATTAAAAAAAAAAGTTTCTGACACAAGTTCAGTGTGGTCAGTGCTAAGCTTCAAAAAGTGAACTCAGATTTTTCATCAGAGTTTACCACAGAGATTACTTTAGCCTAAAGCTAGTGGGTTACCAGAGTTTACGTCAGAGTTTGTCTTTAGTTTACATCAACGTTTACCTCAGAGTTTGTTTACCACATTTAGTCTAAAATTTTACCTCAGATTTATGCCTTATATTTTACCTCAATTTACCACTGATTTCACCTCATTTAATCTCAAACTAATTCACATCTGCCTCTGTTTTGCTTCATATTTTACTTTAGTTCACCACAGATTATAGCTCAGTTTGCCTCAGTTTTTAACCCCAGAGTTGACTGGTTTTTACCCCATATGTTCTCAAACTTTAGGCCATGTTTACCTCATATTTTTTACCTCAGTACCTATGGTTTTGCATCAGTTTACATTACTTTACATACTTACAGGTTTACCTTAGAGCTTACCTATACTTTACTTCAGTTTACCTGAAATGTTACCTCCGACTTCACATAATTTTCTTCATGTTTACCTCCCTTTTTCCTCATTTTGAAATATGAGTATATATCATATTCTTGTTTGGATTGTAGCCTGCTTCGGTTTATTTTACATTTTACCACAGAGTTTGCCTCACAGTGTACCCTTATGGTTCCTTATTGATATTGTAACATGTTTGCACATTTTGTTGCCCTTGGACGTGATGTTGAAGTTGTAGCTTGTGTAACCTAAGGTGGCAATACTCAAATGTTCAGTGAAAGAATCTTTAGCTAATAAACAGCTTGTTTCGCTGACTAGCACCTTGTAAACTTGACAATAATGGCCCTTGTTTTCAAACACATTTTTGCTTGGTACATGAAGACAAGTACGAGAAGACAAGTAATAAAAAAAAAACAAGTTCTGACATCTGGAGAGGAAACTGTTGATGACGTGTGCTTACACATAGTCCTAACCAACCGTAATCTTTGTAAACTCTCTTTCTCTCTTTCACAAACACACATTCAAGAGAAAACGTAGCTTTAAATAAGATAAGTGGTGGTAAAATATGTCACATTGATCATGTTTGTCCAGCGATTCCCAATCCCAGTCCTCGCGTTATTTAATTATTATATGCTTTTTGCCTGTCCCATTCCTGGTAATGGACTATTTAGAGTAATGAATTATTGCACTTTGTTCAAAGCTGTCTAAAAGAATTGTTTTAAAACAAAATTGTTTAAAACAATGGTTTAAATCTTGCATGAAACTGACACAGAATGACCCTCATTTTTCCTCTCTTCTTCCCTTTAGCCACAGTTAAAAAGACAGGAGGAAATGGATGGATAAACGACCGGTCAGGGACATTTGGAGGAAACGGACAGTCAACAGCCAGTCTGGATGGAGTCAGTTTCTCAGAAGGGGAACTGTTGTTGCAGGTAAAATGCATGTAAATGCACCAATTCCTTGATCTTATTCCTTGCAAATTCCCAGGAATCGCCATCCTGATCTCCCACTTTCTTACGTACATTCTAACACCTTGTACCTAATTTCCCACCTAAAATGCCCTGGTTTGTATGAACAGAATCATCTGCTGGGATTTCTTCCCATTTTTCAGTCTAAGGTCAGACCACTTTGCTATATGCTGGGGTCTTAAATCGGTTTCTGCCAGCTCAAGAAAAGTCATGGCCAAGCATCTGTCTACTTTCTAAATCATCCATCACTTTTGTACACCCTCATTTGCTCCATCTTGTATTCATTTATGCAAACTGTCACTCTGGGCTGTGTAAAGAAGTTGGTAATTTCCCAATATGTTTGTGTGTGTGCATAGCAGGTAAAAGTGTAAACGTTTCCTGATTCCCTGGAAAGATGATAAAATAAACAACAGCCATGAAGATCATCCATACCCACTCAAACAAAACACGTCCATTTCATAAACTCATGAAAGAAATTTTGGTTGACATTTTATTTATTGTAGCTGTTGTCACGCTCGTTGAAAAGGAATGAAGTTTGAGCAATCGACATTCTCCGCTGTTGAGCAATGTTATCTTTTCTTTGTAAACTATATCACATGTTACTTTCCACCTACAAATATTGTGAGTTTCTTTTTCAGCCACATCTCCATCTCCGTCTCTCTCGCTCTCTCTCTCCATTGTTTGAGGGCTGTTGGTTCCTGTGCGTGACTGGCGGCGATATTCACCCCCTGTCTGTTGTCATGTTCAACACCTTAACAAAAGCTTGGCTAATTACATGGGATGTTTACTGAAAAAGAAAAGATGCAAAGAAGAAAAATGGCCCCATTATCCCCACCCATCCACAGTCTTACATTCACAATCCCAGCCACCGTGCTTAGCATGAAATAAACCAAAACATTTCTGTTTTTCTTTGTTAAATATTCCAACCATAAAACCTTTGTCTACAAGTTAACGTGTTTTAGTATTGTCAGTCACAATTCTATCTAATTTCATTTTCAGGCCCTCAATGGCTTTGTGCTGGTGGTCACCGGCGAAGGTTACGTGTTTTATGCATCTCCAACTATACAGGACTACTTGGGCTTCCATCAGGTGAGTTTGCTTTAAAACTTTTCTTTTAGGGTGTATTCACACCTGTCTTGTTTGGTTTGATTGAATCGAACTCTAGTTCGTTTCCCCCTTTGGTGCGGATGTTTTGGGCAGGTGTGAATAAAGCAATCGCACTCAGGTGCGGACCAAACAACCATACCGAGACCCAGCTGAAGAGGTGGTCTCGGTCCGCTTCCAAATGAACTCTGGTACGGTTCGTTTAAGGTGTGAATATGACCCGACCTCGATCCGACCCAATTGCAGAAATCGCAACAGAATGTAGTGCTGTTGTTTGCATTTCAACCACAGTGCTTTAAAATGCATGCAAATAATGAGTTTTCATTATCATGGTGCACAGCAACGTGACGTGACGTGAGCAGGCTAAATAGGCTAAAGCTTGCCGCAAAAGTTACCATGAATATTTTGGGGGAAAATAGTAAGGAGATATTTGAATTATTTATTAATGAACTAGTGTTTTCTGAGTCAGTGTCGCAAAGATGAAATTGATGATCCTGACTCGCCGTCTCATCATGAATGCGCTTTTAGAAAGAAATGCAGCTTTACGGATTACATAATGAAAGAGTTTGTTCTGGATTTGAATTATTTCGTTTTGTAGTCATTTAAAGCTTCCTATAGATATATTCATCATGTCTGTAAGGAAAATATTCTATAAGTTTCGGTTCATTTTTGTGAAGCGTTCCTGTTCAATACCGAGACTGCATTTTATTTTATTTTACAAAAGCACAACGTTTTGTTGATATTGTGAGTGCACACAAATAAAAATAGATGCTTTACAGTTACAATGTATTATTCTTACCTGTATGAGCAAAAATGACAGTGTATTTAATTTGTTTCCACTGATGTCCTGAAGTGCGCTTCAACTTCCACTCTCTTCACAAACGATTAGATATTTGCCTAATAGCCCACATTTATCTAGGTTAAATGTTTAAACTAACATTGTGATATGCTTTAAGTATTTTATATCTATAGATTTTATTTTTGGCAAGTCGTAATTACAACATCATATGACATTCTCATATGATGCTCATAAGTTTCTTCATATTGCGTTAGTATCTGACAACACCAAATCAGTAAAACAACAAAAATTGCACTACGAAAGATCTCCATGATTAGCCTGTGTTTGCGCTTCCTGTTTTCCATGCTTGAGAATTTCTGTCCAATGAATGGATGACCTTAGCACACAAAAAAATCAACATTGTATTTGGTCTTGACCAAAGCAAGTGAACTAGCGGACTTTCCTGGTGTGAATACACCCTTAGGAAGTCCTGCTTTTTTTAACATTAGTCATCTTGTCGTACGTCAAAATTTTCTGTACTTTGTACAGTTTACCAAGAAAATCGATGTTCATATACCAGCCACAAACAATGCTTGTCATTTAATTGACAATTGATAAATCCAGCATAGTTGTCAAATCTATTGACGAGCCATTCATCTGGAAACATTTGTATCATTATTCAGTCATTTGTTGGTTTGACTTTCCTCACCCTGGAGGAAGATTAAAGGGGTGGTTGATTGCGATTTCACTTTTTTAAAGTTATTGTGTAATGTTGCTGTTTGAGCATAAACAATATCTGCAAAGTTACGACGCTGAAAGTTCAATGCAAATGTCTTTTAAAATTCTGGCAGTTTAATGCCTACAAAAACGACTGGTAAGGGACTACGAGTTAATTCCCGGGTCCCCAGATAAACCTCCCCCCCGGGAACATGCAGCAAAGGAGGCGAGGCCATGTTGTGCTGCTTTAGAGAAGAGGAAGAGAAAACTATGGGTGCACGTAAAAATCTATTCATATATGAATCGCGATTCTGTCTTCTAACGATTCTAATGGATTCACAAGTTTCAAAATCATATGTTTTAAAGCAGCAGTTCTTAATACTTTTGCTCACGTCGGCCTACTCTGCATCTCTCTCTCTCTCACTCATTCAGATCATCAGCTCAGTAAAACACGTTTCACATAGCTATAAGAAGTGTTATACATGGACGCGCGTGCGGTTGCCGTACTGTATTAAAGCTTTAATCAGCTGAGCTGAGAGGCGGGACGTTCAGACACACTCTAGAGACGTTTAGCCGATCACAACACATTGGACCAGCTAGCCAATCAGAGCCCATCGTGTATTTCTGAGGGAGGGGCTTCATAAAAGCAGGAAATGATCGACACGTTTATCAGAGAAGGGACAGAGCTGTGTGGAATAAAGGTAAATTATGTGAAAAATAATGCGTTCTTTTAAAAACTAAGCATTAACACATGTTAGACTGCACCCCATAAACACAATCAAGCCTAGAAAAAAAAACAGTCAACCACCCCTTTAATGGCTTTTGCGAGATTTCAACATGTCGTGCCGTTTCCTACGATTATGAATTTAATAATAGTTAACAAACTAGTCTATGTTGTTCGAAGCATCGCTTTTCTTCCTTGTCCTGTTTGGAAGGCTTATTCAAATTTATGTAAGCTAATATTTGCAAATGCCTAGCGAATAAGTGTTTTTTCTTTCACCCTGTCAACCTGTGATGTGCGTATCAGACATAGTTTGGTTTTGTTTATAAAAGAGGAGAAGCTCAGAAAAAGAACATCAAAGAGAGGCAAATTGAATGTTTGGATACTTCATTATAGAACTTGCAAAACCTGTTTGTCTGTGTGTGAACCACAGCCAGTTCAGGGAGATCTTGTGTGTGTGTTCCTGTGGTGTATTGCATGTATAGATCACATTAACAATAGCCATTTCATTATTCCTATAGCTTGCAATAATAGCAAGTAGGCTATACAGTACACAGTGTCTACATAAATATACATTCTCGCTTTAAGCACACACACACACACAAATATTACAATACAGCGAGTATGAATACTCTAAAATTATATATATATATATATATATATATATATGCACTCCTATGTGATATGTGAATAAGAATTGTGATGTCTTTGTATGTTTGTTAGTGTGCATATAGTCTGTGCTTGTTATTGCGTACCTGTTTTTCCTCACTAAATCAATTTCCCTGGAGTGTGACGTTCCCTCTCTAGCAAGTCCAGCTCGTCAGGGTTACACAGACAGGCAGGCCTGCACCACCTGCACACATAAACGCATAAATACATAACCACTACCACAGCAGTCTGAACACCTGTTGTGATTAGAGTCACTAATAACTATTCACATAGTACTAATTGTTTTTTTCTATCATGTAGTCCAAGTCATAAGATTTAATCATGTTATATAAAAGAATACCTCTATGTTTTGTATTACCCAAACATCACTGTGTGTGGCTTTGTGCATGAAATGTTGTGCACGTGTGTGCTGTTAAATCCATCTGTGTATACTTACTGTTTAAATGTAGTTTTTACAAAGATATATGTTTAAATATATCAGAGACATGTATACATATTTTAGAGCAGTTAATATGTATCTTTTCTTTCTACTCCCTTGCCTGTGTGTCCTCATTAACCTTTAAATGTGTGTTTGTTGGTACAAGTTGTCATGAATGGTTTCTGGACCTTGTCTGGTTTTCATCCCACACCGTCCAGCCTGCGGCAATTAGTACACACAGACAGTGCAAACACTTTGTTTTCATTGACCTGCTGTGGAGAGAGAGAGAGAGAGAGAGAGAGAGGATGGGAAGGAAAAAACAGCCAGAAAGGAAAAATGCAAGCCAAGCTGCAGTTACTATGCCAAGCCTCTAGAGGGAAGCGTCTACATTTTGATATACAGTAAATACAGCCTAACATGTAAAACAATATCTCTAGAGAACACAAATGTGATGATTTTAATGCTTTCTTATTAAAATCTGAGCCACAGGAAACTAAAGTTTCCATTTGCTTTCCAATCAGTTGGACTCCAAACAAGTAATACTGTACAATATTTTAAAGGGATATTTCACCCAAAAATGAAAATTCTGTCATTAATTACTCACCCTCATGTCGTTCCAAACACGTAAGACCTTCGTTCATCTTAAAAGAAAATTAAGATATTTTTGTTGAAATCCAAGAGCTTTCTCTCCCTGCATAGACAGCAATGCAACTACCACATTCAAGGCCCAGAAAGGTCGTAAGGACATAGTTAAAATCAGTGGTGACATCAGTGGTTCAGTCGTAATGTTATGAAACTACGTGAATATTTTTTGGTGCGCAAGGAAAACAAAAATAATGCCTTTATTAAATCATTTCTTCTCTTCCGTGTCAGTCTTCGACGCGTGTTCACAACAGAACGCCGGCTCCTGCGTCAGCAGCACCACACGCAAACTGTAAATTAGACAGTGCTTTTGAGAATTATGGACAATTACATTCATTTTGTAACATAAAATCGCTTCTCTAGTCTTGTCAGAAAGACAAAAATTAACCTCTTCGCCCAGCATGCAATGCGGATTTGGTTGGCATTAACAATTACAACAGAACTTGAATGTGGCAGTGGAAGACCCATTGTACGGTCAGGTTATAATGGAATGCAGGATGCAGATGCAGAACATCCTGCGATCATTTTTTGTAATGTCCTTTCTTACTGTCTTCACAGTCGGATGTGGTCCATCAGAGTGTATTCGAGCTCATCCATACAGACGATCGGGCAATGTTTCGAAGGCAACTACACTTCGCTCTCAATCCCACTTCGTGCGATGGTAGCGAAGGATCTGATGGTTAGTAGTAACTCTATCCTTAATGGTGATGCCCAAGTAGGGTCATTGAGTCCCTGGTAAGGTGTTGTCAACTTTTACTGCAGTGTCCAGCCCTGAATGTTTTGTGAATGAGCAGACTTCTGCTGTTATTATTACTGAATCAAGAAAGTATGTTTGTGGAGAACAAGACAGCTGTGGGAGGATCCGTTCCGATTTATAAAATGGAGTCTTGTATAACCCAGGATGATGAACACTGGTAGTGATTCATAGCTGATTACATCACTTTTTTTCCCTTTTGTTTGGCACAACTAATCGGTCTCCAGCCATTCAAAGCAGCAGTGACATCACAAGAGACATGGTAAACTACAACCCTCAACACATCCCTCCAGAAAACTCATCCTTCTTGGAACGAAGTTTCTGTTGCCGATTCCGGTGCCTCCTTGACAACTCATCAGGCTTCCTGGTAAACATCCTAGACCTCTATTGCTAACTTTGTGCCTATCCAGAATCAATATTTTAGAATCATTTTGAGATGAACCTTTTGAGCTAGACTCAACAATGTTTGATTTTTTTTATGTACACAATGATGCAGTAACAGCAACAGCTGTATAAATAAATCTGCTGTGAATTGTTTACACTCAGTATCAGACCCTCATGGTGCTAAAATGACTTTCATGTCCTTCCCTTTGCCCTCAAGGCACTGAACTTCCAGGGGAGGCTGAAATATCTCCATGGGCAAAACAAGTTGGCTGAAGATGGGACCTTGGCCCACCCTCAACTGGCTCTTTTTGTCATAGCCACACCCCTCCAGCCACCCTCTATCCTGGAGATCAGGAGCAAGACTCTTCTTTTCCAAACCAAACACAAGCTGGACTTTACTCCTATGGGTGTTGACACAAGGTAGCTTTGATTTAGAACTTCAGATTGGGCCAACAAATTTTGGGGAAATAGTACAAACCTAGTGTTAACATTTTTCCTATCTGTTTCTCATTTTGCAGAGGAAAGATGGTTCTTGGGTACACTGAGACTGAACTGTGTATGAGAGGCTCCGGCTATCAGTTCATTCATGCTGCTGACATGATGCACTGTGCTGACAACCATATCAGAAGTGAGTTATGCCAGATCTTGACCAGATATTTCATGTTAAGTCAAAGCCATGTCCATCCTTTTTGTTGTTTATGAACTCCATGAAACTAGAAGTTTGATTTCCATAGCATTTCCATAGCATGTTTTTTTAATCTTCTTCTTTCTCATAGTGATAAAAACTGGAGAAACTGGTTTAACTGTCCTCAGACTTCTCACGAAAGGGGGTACATGGGTCTGGGTACAGTCCAATGCTAGGCTTGTTTATAAAGGAGGAAGACCAGACTTCATTATTGTTCGACAAAGAGCACTAACGTAAGTTAAACCAGCATTTTAATAATGTTGTTGTTGCTCTAATCTCTTCGTATCTCTCATTATTATAATATCTGTATTTTATAGTAATGAGGAGGGTGAGGAACACCTCCGTCAAAGGAAATTGCAGCTACCCTTTAGCTGCACCACTGGTGAGGGTATCTTGTATGAGACTGGCCCCACACTGGACATCGCTGACATTCAAAATCCAAGCAAAGACCAGAAGATGCACCAACCTCCATCTCTGAACCCAGAATCTCTTCTCGGCTGCATGCTGAAACAGGGTCATTCTGTCTACAACCAGAACAATGACCCCAATTCCCAGTTTACCCTTGACAAGGCTTTCAGGGATAGCCACGCCCTGCTCAGTGTCCCTGGGAACACCTGGCAACCGTCAGCCCCAAACACTGTGGCTGGGATAAAGGAGGAAGGTGTGGTAAAGGACATGATGGAAACCTTGCAGCAGATTATTGGGGACAGCAGTATTTGTGGCCTTCAGGGGTTTGACATGAACGAATCGGACCTGAAGGAGTGGGAGAACACTCTGCTCAGGATGAACTACAACAATGATATGGAACTTAATGAGATCATCACCAATGATATTCTCTCTTATGTCGAGGATGCACTTTTCAAGGAAAATGGTGTTCAATTGCCTGAACAGCTCAAGGACCATGGTCCATTTGTTGAGGTGCCTGAATGTCTTCCTGAGATGGAGTTACAGAATAACTTTGCTGCTAACCAGGCATTCAGTTGCCAGGCAGAGATGCTTGGTGGATCCCCAGGTCAGGGTGGATTCATTGCAATGAACATCCAAGACAGAGTGGATGCCAGTAGCCCTGGAAGAGGCATGGTGAAGCTCACACATATGGGGTCACATATTCTACCTGGTGACACTTTCCTCCAATCATACGGACTAGAACAGACAACCCAGAAGATGCCCAGCAATAATAACATTATGTTTAATCCTCCGCTTGCCATGAAGAGTCAGCAGCCAGCCCAAGTCAGGCTTGGTCTGCAAGGTGCCATGCAAGAGAACGGAATGGGGCCATGTGGCCAGAGAGACCTACAGACTGGAAACCAGCCTCATCACAACGCAATGACTCTCCCTCTTCAAAGTTCTCTATTGCAGGGCACTTCCGCCCAGCCAATGGGCTTCCACGGCCAGAATTCCCTTCCTCAACAACCGTCAATTAATCAAAACCCTCAGTGGGTGTCTGACAGCAACAATATGGTGGATAACCTGCTGAACTCTTGCACCCGTAACGTTTCGGGTGTACAAGATGCAGGACTGCACTCTAGCCCAACTAACCAACTACAAGGACAGTTTTCTCTTCACACTCAAAACACTGCCAATCCAGGACTGCCTAGCTGGCAGCAATCACAGCCTCAGCAGGTCTCTAAATCCTTTTCCAGTGGGCAACAGAATATGACGGGCTTCATTGGCCAAGTTACAGAATTCCAAAGAGATATGCTTGGAGAACTGATGTCGCACACAAATGCACAAGGATTTGGGTCTGGTTTCCTGCCCCAGACAACTGCAAATGGCATCTATCCTCAGCAAGGAGAGGTTATCAACATCAGCCCTCATCAGACCACCAACAGCTGCATGTTCACAGGCACTCCTCAACCGTCAGTGAACGGGATGCAGTATGGTTCTGCAGATCCGATATCTTCAGTGTCATCCTGCCAGAGGGCTAAAGGTCTGGTTACCCAGAGTCCTACACAAGCATCCTGTTACTACCAAAGAGGTCCTAGTGAGTCAGTCGTCGGCACGTCGGTCATCCCACAAGAAGACACGAACATCAGCCCTATGGCCTGTCGAGTCCCACTTGGCTTAACTTCAGATGACATACTTACTCAGCAGTATCTCTCCTGCAATGGCCCGACTCAGGTAAACTGTACTAATGTAATCCATGGTATAATTATAACTTCAAACTAGCATGCTCTAGTTCAGTGATCAAAGCTCCAGGTGTGTGCTCACTCCCTATTTTTAGATTGAGTCTTGAAGTTTGTTGAGAATAGCGGAACTACCCTGTTCTCACCCCAGGCTCATTGTGTCATCACACAGTTCTTTTTTTAACCGGTTGGCTTATCTCAGCTCTACCATCAGTCACAAGTCTTTGTGAGAAACAACACTTTGGGATGTTACTACTGCCACCATGTGTAAAGAAAAACCATATAATTTCGAGGAAGTCTAGAGGTGGACAGAGACTCTCAAGATTAATTAATTCCCAATGTGCTCAGTTTTCTTTCAACTTGTGGAAGTCAACAACTGAGAGCAGTTCAGAGTAGGACAAGGTGTCATATTTCTTGATATAATTCAATTCTGATATATAAGCTCTCGATTTTGATTAATTTAGGTGTTTTTTCAGTCATATTGGACATTTTGCTTAGATATGAAGATATGAAAACATATTTTATCTGATAGTGCTGTAAATTATACAAAGTAGTGTCTTTTTGAACTGTTCATTAAAAGAACATTAGAGTCATTTGCATACTATCCCAGTTAGGGTTAGGTATGTTTTGAAGCGTAGTAGCTAGCTGGTTTAAGATAGTCCTGAGCTACTAGCTCCTGCTCAGAACCAGCTCATAGCCAGCTCAGGACCAGCTTATAACCAGCTTAAACCAGCTCATGACCAACTAAAGACCAGCTTAAGCAAGCTCAAACCAGCTACCATGCTTGAAAACATAGCTAACCAGCATATGCTGGGGGTTTTTTTTCAACAGGGATACTGCTAAATTTTTGTCAAAACCCTGAATAGTATAGAAAGCCATCAAAACGATGCATCAGTAACCACAGGCTGGGCACAAAAGTTCAAAATTGAGAGAGTTCTGCTTTAAATTCTTTTCCATGCACAACTTAATGAATATCATGACATGATTGCCACAGAATGGAAAAAACATTCCTTTATGGTTTCAATTTTGTCCTTCCACAGATCGCAAACCGTCCACTTGAAGAGAAAGGAACGTTCCATTTTCCGCCGCTGGCCAATGGAACCACCTACTTTTCCGAGAACAACCAAAGCAATTGCTGCGACTATTAGATCACACTCAATACAACGGCTGACACATCAACAGTGCTGTACCTTTTTCTAGGAAACAAAATGCATAAATACAGCAACTTGTTTGTACCTCGACAGACACGCATCTGCTTCTAAAGACACTCTTGGCTGAAAACCTGCAAGACATTACAGAACTTTAAAAAGCGATTTTACCACACATTTTTTTCACACTTATCTACTTATTCACTTGTTCACACCCTCTCTAATGAGAAGTAAGCAGTGGCACAAAGAAAATATTAATTTTTTTAAGCGCGTCCTTTCATCCCTGAAGGATTTCCATTTGTTTTGCCACTCTGGCATGGAAAAAGAGTGAGATAGCGAGTGTAATAGCAAGGAGAGGTGTGTGAGCAAGTGTGTGTATGTGTACGCGAGGTAGCCTAGAGTTCATTTATGAAGTACGCAGAAGCAATGGTGGAACCTTTTAATTGCAGGGATGAGATTCTGAGGAAATTCAAGGTGCACACAAGATGCTATTTATTGGGGTAAGTTTCGACGTAAAAAGGGAAAGTCTGTCTCAGAGAAGGCGGCAGCCTCAGCCAGACCCTTTTATCTGTAGACCTTTAACCTTAGTTTTATCAATGTATCCCACTTTCTCGAAAGAAATTAATACTCTACTGATGGCCTCTGTGGCACCATTGGACTGTCAGAGCAAATCGTTGAATTTCTTGACTGCAAAATTTTCCCAGAATATCCCTGAATCTCCACCCACTGCAAGTTGGGAAAAATGAATAGTCCCAGGCCATTTTTCTTCTCAACAACACTTTTAAGAGTAAAAACCGTCTGCTCTTGCCACCCTTTTATGGTTGCGTTAACCATATGTTTCATGTGTATTACAACAATATCTGAATGTTATCACCATATTCTGTTTTGTTTATTCTGTTATATTCTGTTTGTTTAAAAATTGTCTTTTGTACTTTTTTATGCATATAATCGAAATTATGGAAATGCCATTGAGCCATATTTGTCCACTTTTAATTTGCTGATTTCCCTCTTGCTTTCTGTTTGCGTTACTGCTTATACGGAAGAATTATAGGAATTATTCAATCGCGTTGCATGCCATGAGAATCACAGCAGCCAGCATATCCCGCCTCCAGAAGAAAGGTAAAATCGAATGTCTTCTAAAGACAGAACAGACTAGTCATCAAGAAAGATCCCAAACAAAAGTAAATGTTTGTCTAGAGAACATTTGATTGTTTTGGGGTTTTTTAATGGCCACAGTGAAAGTCTTTATTCTTCTGTAGTGTCCTTCTTGGTCAATCAGGAAATACAGCAGCAGCCAAAAAGTTTAGAATAAGCGAAGTGTAAAGAATGTGTTCAAAATTAGTTTTGCGTACATTTTTCGCATTAAATTGAATCCGGTTTCGTGAATGAGGCAAAAGTTTGTAGGCCCCTTTGTGCCTTATTTTGAAAGAATATAAAGCCATTTGATTCGATTGTATCAGCACTTTGAATGTGTATGTATACCAAAACATATTTGTATGAGATGCTGTAGCTATAGAAATATGACTGATTGGTTTTATTGTGCAAAGTGAACTCTTTGAAAAGGCCTTAATAGCCTTACGTTTGTTCATGTTTTTGACCGCTGTTGCTTCTGAGATTTATTCTTTCTCCCTGCAGTAAGAACAGAGAGTATGGTGTGATAATAACAGCGAATATATATACAACCCTCAAACTCATGCACCCAAAGCCTTTTCCTTTCATCATCTGAAATGGGAACACTGTGTGCCTTAATTTCTTTCTGCCCAAAGGATATTCCACTTATTTCCCTCCCGTCTTCACCCTCTTTGGACGAAATGATCGTGGCTTGCAGAGGAGGAAAGGAATTGAAATGGCAGCTATAATTGAATCTGAGAAGCAATGTTTTTAACAACTGGTTGTTGTTTGCATGGACGGAATCGATTATGCTAGTTTGCTAAGTGTTGTACATAGCCTCACAGTTCAAGAGTTACAGGACATTTTTTGCCCGTCTTCTTAAGTGCCTTCAAACAGCTTTCGTTTTCTGAGATTAGCGACTTTTTTCCCCTTTGATTTCGTGTGAACTGAAAGTTAAAGGAGTTGTAATGTAAATAAGAGCGTTCTGTATTTTATTGCCAGATGTCTTCTGGCTAAGAGAGGAGGTCAGTAATCGCTAGAAGATTTGTTTGATTGATGGTTGGTTAATGGATGATCAGTTGGCTGATTGATCCGTTTATCACTTGACAGATTTATTACGCACAAATAATAGCGATGGATTTGGTTTGCGCTGATGTTCGTTTTCATGCTTTAAAATCTATTACGCCATGTCCTAACCAGGCTATGAAACCTCTTCACGCGCTGGGTAGCTCCGTCCACAGTGCTGTATATTAAATCAGTGGTTCTCAAATGGCTTTGCTTCAGGACTCGAGAATTGTACAAAAGCCATTAGCTGGCATTTTACGTATCTTATATACTCTCAGTTAAAGTTTTTAACACTTTTTTGTGAAATTAAAAATGACGCACAATTAAAAAAATATATAAAAATCTGTTTTCTTTCCTCTGCTTTGCTTATTTAAATGTCCATAATTTAGTAAAATATTATAATAATGTTAATTTAATATTAAATAAAAAATGAAATAACTAAACTAATATTAATTTCTGCAGCCAGTAAGTTTGTTTAAAACACGTTGTGGTGTCTAGGTCATATTTTTTTTCCAATCAAAACAGACCTGTGACCCGATTTTTGGACTGTGACCTACCAGTTGAGAACCACTGTATTAAATATAATAGCTTTAACTGAAATGTAATTTTCAGTGATAAAAGACAAATTACTTGTTGCGTAAATCCTGTATATCTAGTTAGGAGAATGTTTAGGATAGTTTCATGACTTCAGTAAGGTGCCTAAATATTAGTTATTTCTGACTAGACAAGGTTTAGTGGTCCAGAAAATGATCTTTCATTTCCTGTGCCTTCAAGTGCCATTGACTAAAACAGGTTAGTAGTGGATTAAGCACCAGTAAATGACAAATTTACCTCACTAACAGCATTGAAATCCCTCAGTGCCAAAAAATCATTCATACACGCACTTCTTAGGACGTCCTCCCCTTCACCACTAAACTACGAATCCCTTAGGAAGAAATAACAGCACTTAACACTTCAGATGCCTGCTTCTTGCATAACAGCATGTTTGTGAGGCCTCTCTAAATGCAGTATCTTTGTTTATTTGTTGTATCATTGTACGTTTGTTTCTTTGCTTGTGCACCCAGCATTGTAAATGCTTATATGTGTACCCTATATCTTATTGTGTACATTGTTCTACACAACTGTAAAATCTGTATGCGTAAATGGATGTCTCACAAATGCAGGCTATACACACACACGCATCTACATTATATATATATGTGTATCTATATATAAAATATAGCTCTTGTTTGTTTTGTATTTGTATTATCAAATGATTCATTTTTGTTGTGCCCCTCATTGATATCTTTATAACATTAAAACGGGGTCAAAGTCTCAATGGCTTTAACTGGTTATTTTACAAGACATCTGTGTAAATGTGTATGGACGGATAGATAGATAGATAGATAGATGGGTTAACCACATGGGGGCGCTAATGTATATATTTTGAATGTGTGCCAGTATGCACTATTTCTATACTTTACTACTAGTGTGTGTAGTGAAACTTTTAGGAAGGTAAGTTCACAAGAGTCTTTTCGCCGTGTTCAATTGGCAGAAAAAAGGGAGAGAGACAGAGAGAGAGAAATAAACGTTGCATATGGGTTTTCTTGTAACCCCGCGGTGTGGTCGCCCACAGTTTTATAGGGTGTCCTAGAACCAAATTGGGGAGATATGCAATCATTTTCGAATCATCTTTTATTCATTACTTCCCTTTAAATGCATGCGTATAAAACAGATGTGTGCAATGTGTATGAAAGAGTCAGTAGCTTGCATGCATTAAAAGGGATTTTGCTGTGGTCCATAAACAAGTATTATGTAATACAGACATTATGGTCAATAAATGTCGAACAGCCTTATTAAAAAAAATTTAAAAAAAAGCTTCCGAAGCGCAGGAAATGATGCGTCATAACAGAGGCTAGCGAAAAGGAAATTAACCCCGAGATTTAACCGTGTTGCAAGTTCTTTTTTCCTTCTTTGCAAACACACGAGATATGTAAGATTGCAATAAAATGGTTAATGGCAATAAATAGTTTTTTTTCCCCTTCTTCTTCTTCTTCATACCATTAAAAATAGAATTTTAATTTGTTTGGGAGTACATTTTATTTTAAAACATTCAGATTCAAATAAATTATTTATGTTATTGAGAATTGCGGATTTTTCGTATTATCGAGTAGGCTACTTAAAAAAAATATTTGTATTAATTTGTATTGAATTTACAAATGATTTTTATAGATTTCGTATGATTCTTATACAAAACGTATTTGTAGCAATAGCCAAAAATACATTGTATGGGTCAAAATGGAGAAAAAAAAAATAATAATCATTAGTATATTAAGTCAAGATCATGTTCCATGAAGATATTTTGTAAATTTCCTATCGTAAATATATCAAAACGTAAGCTTTGATTAGTAATATGCATTGCTAAGGACTTCATTTGGACAACTTTAAAGGCGATTTCTCAATATTTAGATTTTTTTGCACCCCCAGATTCCAGATTTTCAAATAGTTGTATTTCAGTCAAATATTGTCCTAACAAACCATACATCAATGGAAAGCTTATTCAAATGATGTATAAATCTCAGTTTCCAAAAATTGACCCTTATGACTGGTCCAGGGTCACAGTTTTGTCCAAAAAAAAACAAAAACAAATCCTCTGCTCCCTGATTGGCTAGAAGTGTCCAGAAGTCTAATTAATATTAATCAGACTGGCCAGTTTTTCTTGGTAGCCTTCGCTTCCAGCATATAATCTCATTAATATTCATAATCCCGATAGTATGATTCGTTCCGGCCGACGTCTGCTTTTCTGCAGATCCTCTGCGCGTCACGTTTCGTTATTAATATTCATAAGCGAGTAATCGTAATTTGGAAGTGCGTTGACCAATCACAGGAGACGTAAAGTCTTACGTCCTGTATCCTAGGAGATTTTTCCCCTTTGCCTTTAAGCCGTGGCCTCTGATGCTCTGCGCGCGCTCCTGCGCAAATCTGTGCCGGTTGCCTGGTCAACCAAATGCGCGTGCCCCTGCAAGCTGATGTCGGGGGCGCGCAGTTGGGGGACTTAGTGGAGCAGCTCGGACAAAAATGAATTAGACAACGAAGCTGGAACCAATTATGACTGGATTTGGTTTATTCTGTGAAAATATAGATTATAATGTATTGTTTTCTCCAAGCATATGACTTTGGAGGACTGTTTATACAAGCGCAGCAGCACTGAGGATGACGAACATGATGAAGAAGACCTGCTGTCACTTCTCATATGAATGCTGAAGTATATTTGAAGAGGAATTACACTTTTTAACGATGTTTTGGCGTTTTAAGTTTATTAGACTGGTATTAAATGCAGTTTGTGGCAGTAGGGATTCTGTGTGCTTTTTTTCCCCCTTTTTTTTGTTGTTTTTTTGCACAGTTTATAGCTACTAGGCTATATCATATTTATTATAGCACTTCGGATTTTTTTAATTTTAACACACATGACCTGTAAAAGAAAACACAGTTTACAGTTTTTTGTTTGAGTAGAAGGTTTGGGATTTTATTTGTTGTACATTGTGGGTTGAATTCATTGGAGCTGAAGAGTTGGACGGTCCAGACGCCTTAAACATGTATGCAGGACGAAAAAGAAGAAAACCAGTGCAAAGAACGTAAGTCATACGAATAAATGAGTGTTTGTGTGTGTAATGAATGTGTAGATAGACTGTTATTGATTTATAATTGATCATTTGTGTTTTCTTGGTTGGTGTTTCTGACTCAAAACTCAACAGTACAGTAATGTTCGTCTGACCCAAATCGCATGTGTAATCTTCTCTCTTAGGCCCATCTGTCTGAAGTAAATATTTATATGTACTGCTATTATTCCATTTAAGATCATCAAAGCAGCACTTTTATTAGTAGAACCCAGTGCTGCAATATTTGTTATTTAATGTATGTGCATCGTGATATTATATTGCCGTTTTCATGAGATGATTTGACCTTTTGGTTTCTGATTTTTATCAAATGAAACCGTTCAAACAGAGGACAAATACATGAAATTGCATATTATATTATATTATATTATATTATATTATATTATATTATATTATATTATATTATATTATATTATATTATATTATATTATATTAAACCCCTAAAATTAGATAAAAGTCTTGGAAAATATTTTATTTTATATAATGTATATAACATGTTATATATATATTTTTTAAATATAATTTTATTATATTCATTATATTATTTTATAATTATAACGCTAACATATTTTATTTTGCATAATATTTTATTTACATTATTGTATTTATCTGTGTTTTATGTTGTGTAAAATTATAAGTCACTTTTTTATTACAACACGATGATATTTTGATGGGAGTTAGATGTCTCAAAATAAACATACTAGATTATGTAAATAAAATATATTTTTGTAATTATAAAGCTAATATAATATACATAATTATAAAGCTAGTTTTGAATAATAGTTTGAATAGTTAAAATTTTGAACTTTCAGTGCAGTAAACTGATATTTTGCGTACAAAATGTTTGCGTATATTTTTATTAGCACACAATGTTTTTTTGTTGTTGTTTTTTTAAATGTAAGCTTTCTAGATTTAGCCTATAATTTATATTGCTAATAATTAAATGTATATGTTAAATAATTTTAATTATATAGAATTCTGCCACCTATTATTTGTTTTAAGTGTGGATCAAATAGGTATCATAATCCTATATATTTACATAAACCATTCAGAGCATATTTTATATTCTTAGATTAAAGAATCACTAATAATAATTATTTATGTTTTGTATTTTTAAAATATTTTTCATTATATTTCATTATATACAATATTTCAGTCAGCTACATTTGTCTAAAATCGCTTTAGTGTCTCGTGATTTTATTTTATGTTTTTACAGTTTTTACTTTTTGTATTTATCTTTGAATTACACTGATATCTTTTATATATGATAAAATATTACATTCATATTTACAGTAATAGATTAATTGTTTCGTAACAGGTCTGTGTGTATGTTTCTGTGACGTGTGTGTATCAGGGCTCAGATTTTACGTTAGGGTGGTGACCCAAATTTGTATGTTGTACAAAGGTTCACACAAATTTCCTTAAAATCAAACACAGAAATTTATTAGTATGACCAAGAACAGCACAGACGCAACAATATGCAAAATTATTAACATGACAGGCAGAAAAGGAAAGTTGACAGTTGAGTCAATTTAGTAGAAACAACAGTCTGTGCAAATCAATGTGAGACTTGTGAATGCGGCTTCTGTATTTTCAGCATTTGTTTTGTGTTTTGCATTTGAAAAACACTGTTGAATGTGATCTTAAGATGTGTTTTTTCAAAATGTGCTCAGAGTGAAGCAGGCCCCAGCTCAAGGGGTGAAGTCTAACCCGTCCAAGCGTCATCGAGATCGGCTGAACTCTGAGCTGGACCGGTTGGCCAGTCTACTTCCATTTCCAGAGGAGGTCACAGGCAGCCTGGACAAACTCTCCATCCTGCGGCTGAGTGTCAGTTATCTACGTGCTAAAAACTTCTTCTCTGGTGAGTTCACGTTCACATCCATGACTTTCTTGGATGCGATATGTCTTTGTCCATGTGGCTGGATGTGTGTGTAGCTGAGACTGACTGTACTGTTGTAGCACAGTGCCATAATGCAAGGTCAGACAGAAAGGTCTGTTATTTAGATATATTTTAGATGCAAATATCATATTATGCTATAGTCAACTGAAAATGCAAACAACTTCAAATGCCTTAATTTATAGACGGCAATTTTGTACAATTAGATTAGACAGACAGACAGACAGACAGACAGACAGACAGACAGATAGAGAGACAGACAGACAATGAAAAACAGATAGATGAACAAATGGATAAACAAACAGATATGTAGATAGATAAATAAACAGATAGACAGACAACTTAGATAGACAGAAAGACAGACAGACAGACAGACAGACAGATAGACAGATAGATAGATAGATAGATAGATAGATAGATAGATAGATAGATAGATAGATAGATAGATAGATAGATAGATAGATAGATAGATAGATAGATAGATAGATAGATAGATAGATAACATAAACAAACATTTTCCATAAACAAACAAACTGATATATAGATAAATGAGCAGATAGACACAAAAGATAGATAAACAAATAGACAGACAGGTGTCAATAGATAAATGAACAAATAGATAAACAAGCAAATGAATACATAGATAAACAGATATACAGAAAAATAAATGAGCAAATAAACAAACAAACAACAAACTGATATAGATAAATGAACAGATACACAAAAACCAACAGATGGACAGAAAGATAAATAGATAAACAGATAGACAGGTGAGCAGACTGATAAATTAACAAGCATATAAACAAATAGACAGACAGACAAACATATTGTTAGTAAATAGTCTTTTTTTTCTCAAATATGTATTTATGTTCCCATATTTACATACTCAAGCTTGTTATTTTGCTTGTTAGTGCCAGATTTGTGCTGCTCCGTCTCCTCCAGGAGTTTCGTTTGTTTGTTTTTGGGGTTTGAGTGTAGAAAAGCATCGGCGTCAGAACTTTAACCGTCGTTTTCTCTCTTCACACACAAAGCTTCTGGCCGAAGCTCTTTTAGCTTGTCGTTTCTTGCCAGCTTGAAGGAAGCATCATAACAATACATCCACGAGTTCTTCAGCGCATGCATTACTCTTTCTTTCCCTTCAGACAACAAATAACAAACTCGGAGCAAATTTGCGTCTGTAACCGCAGTGTTATTGGATAAATATGTCATTGTCTCTGTGACTTGGGAATGGAGACGGACGTGCTGCGCTGCACTGCGGGAACGGGCCTCCTCTGAGGCATGAATAATTAAACATAACGAGCTTAAAGAATTTATAAAATGGAGGGGTGTGTTTATTTAAGGAAGTGGAGTTTAAAATGGCTGTTCAGGTGAACGACTGATGAATTATGTGCATGAGTTTATGAATCATCTTGTGTTGTTGTTTTATAACAATGACGGATTGTACAATTATTGTCGTTGCAACATCAATGATAACATTGTTTATGTTACCGCAGGGATCATTATTATGAATTGTCATTCGATTTACTTTTATACATTGAAATCATTAGTGCTATCCAACAGCAGTTGTTATCTTGAAATAAACAGATTATTTATTTACTATATAATATTTTATAATTATAAATTTTAATTATAAAATAGCTAATATATTTAATAAATTTAATCAAATATATTTTATCCAGTGAATGCAATGGATTGATATTTTGTGTGCAATCATGTCAAATTTTAATTAGAATATATAGTTGTTATTTTTTCTAAATATCGTTTACTAGCCTGGAATGTATATTGCTCATAATAGTATTTATACATTTAATAATAATTGCTATAAAATAACTTTATTATTTATAAATTTATATATTATTTATCTTATATTGTTACATAAACAAATGAAAGCTTATTTTATACTCCCAGACAATAGATTTTCCAATTATTTAGTTTATGTTTTAGAAATATTGTATTATTATTTAATACATTATTTAAATTATACATTGAAAACTGTATAATTTCTCAGATATATGTATATATACATATATGTATATGTATATATATATATATATATATATATATATATATATATATATATATATATGTATGTATATATATATATATATATATGTGTATATATATATATATATGTATGTATATATATGTGTGTGTGTATATATATATATATATATATATATATATATATATATATATGCACACACATATATATATGGATGAAACAAATATAATACATTTATTTTATTATTTATTTCATTTTTATTATAGATTTTATTTATCTGGAACTGATTGGATTATGAAATGTGAAAGTTTGAAGGGAGGGACTAGGTAATGTCACAAGAAAAGGAAAATAGTTTCAGAAGTGGAGCAATTTATACAATTTTGATGAAAAAGATATATATATATATATATATTATTTTTTTTTTTTTTATCTTTGTTTTATTTAATTTTTTCCTGTGTAGAACTGAGTATGAAAATGATCTCAGATCTCACCTTTTTGTAGCGACTGACTCTGGATCAGCATAAACATCTTCTGAAGGCCTCCCTGGGGAGGGAGAGATGTTGTACGACTGAATGTAGGTCAGTGTTTGCAGCATTTATAATGCCTCAGGAAGCTTTCTGTGTTATCTGAGAGACGGCAACTAAAATAAGACCCCAATTAGACTTGCCCTTCTTCATAGTGCACTTCTTAGTGCTGTCTTTTCCTCCCTCTTTCTGTCTCTATTTATATTCTTCAACTTCGGGTCATGGCACCAGCGGTTACATACCCCCTCTCTCTTCTATCCTTCAGAGGAACATAGCATAATTTGTTATGCGTAAATAAAACATCATTTGTTATGAGTAAACAGAACAAATGCTTTTTGACGTGTGAATATTAGATTCCAGCTTTCAGTAAAATGCTTGTAAGAATTGGGAAATAGAGCTAAATGCTGGAGTCTACTATATATCTTTAACTCTCTGTTTTGCTGTTTTCTCATGCTGTGAGTTAGCCTCATGCATTAGGAATAGTAATGCTTAGGACAAATGTTTTTTGTTTTGTTTTGTTTGATGCTGGGGAGATTCCAACACAAAATGTTTTTTTGTTGTTGTTGTTTTGCTTTTTGTTTTGTTTTGCTTTCTTTTGTTTGATGCCAGCGAGATTCCAACACACAATGTTTTTTTTTTTCTTTGTTTGTTTTTTCCTTGTCAAAAAAATTATGATTTGTTGCTTAATAATGGATTTAAAAAATTAAATAGATATATACTATATTGTTTAAAATATAGTGTTTTATAATTGTAAAGCTAATATATTTTATTTATATTTTAAGTAATTATTATTTAAGTAATGTATTTATTTTCTTTCTTTTTTTTAGAACATGATGATGATTGTTGAAAGTTTTTTTGGTAACACTTTAGAATAGGGAACACTTATTAACTATTAACTATCGACTTTTCCCTCAATAAATTCCTAATTTGCTCATTATTAATAGTTATTGATGTAGTTGTCAAATTTAGGTATTGGGTAGGATTAGGGATTTAGAATAAGGTCATGTAGAATAAGGCATTAATATGTGCTTAATTACTACTAATAAATGGCTAATATTCTATTAATATGCATGTTAATTAGCAACTAGTTAAGAGACCTTAAAATAAAGTGTTACTTTTTTTTTGTCAAAAATAATGAATGGATTTCAAATTAATAGATATATACTATATATACAATATATTATTTATTTATATACAATATATTATTTTATAATATAAAGCTAATATATTTTATTTTGCATAATATATTATTTAAATATTAATATATTTTAATCATAATTTTTGTCACATTTTAGTCACATTTTCATTAGAACATGATGATGATCTTTCAGTTTGTTTTGTTTTGTTTTTAAATAAATGTTGCCCATAATGGGTTATAAATAAATAAATAAAGCAAGCAAGCATTTGTTTTTTTTTTTGTTTTTTTTTAATGGTTGGACATACAATTGCCCATGAAAGTCTAATTCTGAGGCCACATTTGGATTTCCGATTTCAGCCTAGCCTTTTTACCCCATTTTTTATGATTATTTGTCAAGTCAAGTCAAGTCACCTTTATTTATATAGCACTTTTAACAATACAGATTGTGTCAAAGCACTTAACAGTATCAAATTGGAAGATAGAGTGTCAGTAATGTATAATGATAAGATTAAACACTCAATTTTCAGTTAAAGGCATTTCATATTTGTATAGTCAGGTTAATGCAGGGCAATGCTTAATCTTTCTATGCATGCTGGATACCTTTGAATTAGGACTAAGAACCAGATGGCTCCACAGAATCTCTTCATTTTGATCAACTTTTTTTTTTTAACCTTCTCTCTCTGTTTATTTCTTTATCTCTCCTCATCCGAGGTTCTTAGCATTTTTTAAATAATCCTATTTTTAATTCCAAAGGAATTCTGTATGCAGTTAAAAAATATTAATAATATGCTTTGGGTGTGATTTAGCTCAGATGTTACATATTTGATTTGTGAATTAATTCAGCATGCCAGACTAGCGAACTATAACATAAGCACGTTAAAACCGATGTTTCCATATCGTATGATATTAAAAATGTGTCAGTATGATTTTGGCCACGTTGAGGAGTACAAAAAGATCCAAATTGTTTCTAAAAAGTGCCTCTCTCTGGTGTGTCTCAGAAGGGGTTCACCAAGGCATCATGGGAAGTCTGACTCATATGAAAGCAAAGGAGATGAAGGAGCGAGGCATTAATTACGCCATGATGGATAGTGGATTGTGAACACCATCTTGGCAGGTTTCTGCTGATTTATGGAAAGCTTATGGTTATGACATTTATTAAACACACCAATAAAAAGTCGTGGATGTCTTGCCAGCATTCATTAGTCAAGCCCTGATTATAATGATTCATGTGTCATGAGATGTTTTCATAGAATCAGATGCCTGTGGTTTGTTTAGTTTGATGCCGCAACAACGTCGTGTTGTTTTAATTTTTGGCTTAAAATACACGTAGACATAAACAGTGCTGTGATTGTATGTGTATTAAAGGGATTATCACATTTATGCGTATGGTTCTGATTGTAGACGTAGTTAGCTATTGCTCTCGTCATCTGAGATCAGGATATTGTGTTCGTAAACTCCAACGGCCCATGTCAAGACAAAGCATATCCTAAAATAAGTGTTTTTATTAATTTTGTGGCATTTTCGTTTACACAGAATCCCATTATTGGGGCCGCATGAGCAAAATGTGATCATCTTCATCATACAGCAGAGTTGAACAATAGCAGGCATTTCTGTAATTTATATTCTACTTTATATGCCAAGTTCATATTCTCTCAATAGGCACTTTCACAGCATTGTAAATTTAAGGGCTTTTCTTTTCTTCTTTTTTTTCATTTCATTTTTTCCTTTCCATGTCTTTGCAGGACCCATTCTCAAAATGGCAATTTCACAAGTTTTAGGATATAGGAGTGTAAAAAGTTAAAAACTTTATTTATAATTATTTATTTATTTATATTATTTTAACTATGTTATTATTAAAATAACATTTTTATGTCTTTTATGTCTTTGTTTTATTTAATGTTATTTCATCTCTGTATTATTTAATGTTAAATAATGTTAAAGTTTATATAATAATAATAATTATTATTATTATATATTATATTATTATTATTATATTATTATTACTACTATCATTATTATTTCTTAGTCATTTAAAAATGTAAACCTTTATTTATATTTACATATTATAATTATTGTTATATATAGGATCTAATAAATAATTTCGACCATAAACCAATAATAATAATTATTATTATAAATAATAATATTATTATTGTTGTTGTTGATGTTGTTGGTGGTTATTATTTATTTTAATTGTTTAATAAAACAAATAAATTTAATTTAATATTAAAACGTATAATAATTTATATTAATTTATATTATTATTATTTTATATTCGTATTTAAAACAAGGTTTTAAGGATATTTGAGTGCATAAAAGGTTAGCAACATAAATAATATTATCCAATGTTAAAATGTTATTCAAATCAAATTGTTATGTCTGTTTTATTTCATGTTATTTCAAAAGTGTATGTAATATATTAATATTAATATAAACATAAAAAATAAACATTTATATTTATTTATTATATTATTATTAATATTGATATGTATAATTCTTCTTTGTCTTCTTCTGCTTCTTGGTTATTAATTGATTTATTTGTTTAAAATGTAGATATTTTAAATTGTCATATTGTCAATTGTCATTGTGCAAGTTCAGTAAGTAAATAGCTGATATTATGAAAGTATTTCTCTCCGTAAATAGTAAATAGTTTCCCTGACTAACATTTTGTCCACTCTTTCTCATTAAAGTAATCTGCTACGATGAAAAGGGATGTTTGAAATAAGGCAGAAATCCCTGCTAAGCGTAAACATTATTCCAGTCTAGTCAGTGTATTAGCACAATTAGCATCCCGCTTTACAAGATCTCTGCTCTAATCACCAGCCACCCTGCCAAAACCTGCCTCTGATCGCTTTTTCCACGAAACATCCGCTGCAAAGATCACTTCTTGACTGCTTGTCCCTGCTTTTTCAGCAGATTATATCACACTCTGCACAGTTTCTGCAGTAGAAGCAAATGCTTTTTTCCCCTGCCTTGAAAACATAAGAAATTCCAGAAAGTTATGTAACAGTGACCTTCCAAACAGCAGTTGTTTGTTTGTTTTTTGGGGGGGTTTTTTTAATAACAAAGATTGACCGTGTCATCCTGATTCTTCAAGAAGTCAAATTCAATATTGAATTATTTTAGTTAGGAAATGTGGGACAAATATAAAAATTATTTATTTTTATTGATTTATTTTTTTAAGGAATGTAGGACAAATATAAAATTTTAATGTTTTAGGAAATGTGGGACATATAAAAAATACATAGGGTTGTCAATTGATTTAAAAAATTAAGCAAAATATACATACTCTGATTAATTCATGAATTTAATTAAAATTAAACACATGTAGGCATATATATATATATAAATAAAACATATTATAATATTAATTTTTGTTTTTGAATTTTGACTTCAGAACTATTCATATTCATATATATATATATATATATATATATATATATTTTTTTTTTTTTTTTTGCTATGAGGGTAATTTCTGTAGTCATAATGTGTTATTTATAACGTCTCGTGCCATCAAGCCCAAAGCTCTCTTGATTTGACTGAATTGGCACACTTTTTCCTCATTGTCCTTTTGTATTCCCCCTGTCGCCGGTTGCTAGGCGCCCCATTCATACAATAGCCAGACTTCCCTCCACGGTGAGAGACGAATTAGACTGACCCTCTTCAGTTCAAGAAAGTGTGGCCTTTTCCTTTCACAGCGGTGGTGCACTGAACGCCTTTTAGGTGGGTCTTTATCTGGGATTAGTGTTTGTGTGTCAGGAAACGCTCTACTGTTCAACACACTTGCGTTGACCCTTTGGGGCCCTTAAGCTACTAAAAGGGTGAACTGCACAAAGAACAGCAAACAAAGCTGGGTTTGTTCAGAGATGCTGGAGTTTAACCTCTCCTAGGACTCAGAATAGCCTGATTGACATCCTGGTGATTATAGAGTTAAAAGATGAGAAGCTCATTTGTCTTTTAAATTGGATTTGATAGACTTTACTGACCTCAGTGATGTATCTATCTATCTGTCTGTCTGTCTGTCTGTCTACAATATCTATCTATCTATCTATCTATCTATCTATCTATCTATCTATCTATCTATCTATCTATCTATCTATCTATCTATCTATCTATCTATCTATCTATCTATCTATCTGTCTGTCTGTCTCTCTGTCTGTCTGTCTACAATATCTATCTATCTATCTATCTATCTATCTATCTATCTATCTATCTATCTATCTATCTATCTATCTATCTATCTATCTATCTATCTGTCTGTCTGTCTGTCTGTCTGTCTGTCTACAATATCTATCTATCTGTCTATCTGTCTGTCTGTCTGTCTGTCTACAATATCTATCTATCTATCTATCTATCTATCTATCTATCTATCTATCTATCTATCTATCTATCTATCTATCTATCTATCTATCTATCTATCTGTCTGTCTGTCTGTCTGTCTCTCTGTCTGTCTGTCTGTCTACAATATCTATCTATCTATCTATCTATCTATCTATCTATCTATCTATCTGTCTGTCTGTCTGTCTGTCTGTCTACAATACCTATCTATCTATCTATCTATCTATCTATCTATCTATCTATCTATCTATCTATCTATCTATCTATCTATATATATCTGTCTGTCTATCTATCTATATATATATATCTGTCTGTCTGTCTATCTGTCTGTCTGTCTGTCTCTATCTGTCTACAATATCTATCTATCTATCTATCTATCTATATATATCTGTCTGTCTATCTATCTATCTATCTATCTATCTATCTATCTATCTGTATGTCTGTCTACAATATCTATCTATCTATCTATCTATCTGTCTGTCTCTCTGTCTGTCTGTCTACAATATCTATCTGTCTGTCTACAATATCTATCTATCTATCTATCTATCTATCTATCTATCTATCTGTCTGTCTGTCTGTCTACAATATCTATCTATCTATCTATCTATCTATCTATCTGTCTGTCTGTCTGTCTGTCTGTCTGTCTGTCTGTCTGTCTGTCTGTCTGTCTATCTATCTATCTATCTATCTATCTATCTATCTATCTATTATCTATGTATAGGGTTGGGTACCGAAACCCGGTACCAATATGGCACCGGTACCTAAGTAACCGGTATGTACTAGAACCGAATCAGAACGGAGATTTCGGTGCCTCATTTCGGTGCCATGCCTGAGCGATCGATTAAAATATTTTTCCTTTGTTTCTCATCACCGGCAATTTCCCGACTGAGAAAATGCACGTGGACTCACGTCGGAAAGCTCGAATAATACAAGTCCAACAAATCTTTGTAGTAGTAACGCAAGTGTGCTGTTTTCACATTCCGACTTAAAAGCACAACTCGGGAAATGAGAGCATCCGAGGAGCGCATGAATGCAGAAATTACACTTGCTCTGACAGCAGCAGGTAGCGTTCCATTAACTAGCTAAGCTAAACATGCTTAAATTAGGGCTGGGTGATATGAGCAAAAATTCATATCTCGGTATCTTTTGGCTGATGTGTTGTATATGGTATATATCTCGGTATTTTGTATTTGGATTAAACAAATAAAGTGAATGTAAGCATGTTGGCATATATTATGTGCAAAAAGGGTTAAAATCACATTACATTCTAACATTGTAACATTTCAATCTAAAAAATAATGCTTTTAAAGCAGAAGTTAAATTTACTAAACTAAAAATGAAAATAAAGCACAGACTGAGTAGAAATGGCTATTTTGATTACCCCGTTACTTTACAGTTAGTGCTATCATACAAATACACTTACTTGTAGGTTTAAAATTCTGCATACATCACATTTATTGTCCAACTACAAATATTTCAGCAAAATGTATATTTTAGTCAGAGTTATTGCGCTCCGTCTGTTTGGCGCGCATGTGCGCGCGGCGGCGCTCGATCTAAATGAAGTCTGTGAAGTTTAGCGGAGAATCGCAAAGCAAAAGCTCACGCACTTCTGACAGCAAAATGGAAATATTTCCATAGCTTTCTAACATTTACAGATGGAGAATATGTAAGTTCACATTACCTGTGAAATGTAAGTTATGCATTAGGGAAAACAGCACGTCTCAAACACATTAAACAGCACGTCTCTGTCAGCGGCACACGCAGCCTTTCTGTCAGTGCCGCTTTAAACTGAAACTATAAACTATACGCTAGTATATTTTACGAGTTTTTTTTTTTTTTTTTAAACCCTTCATATAAAGCTTGTCACGTTTAGAACAAATTGTATTATGCACTTTTTCGCAGCAGTTCAGTCTGTGTCCTCCCTAGATAATTTTTCAGCTGCGCTCGTATCAAGCTTATAAAGAATATATCGATATATCATGGTAACTCAATATACCGCCCAGCCCTAGCTTAAATTAAAATGCCTAAAACTAAAATTATCTTGTATTCTCGTTTTTAAACCTGTTGTCTAACAAAAGAGAACATTATAACCTTTTTAGTCCACAGCAGTTAAATGCTTCCTTTTGTGATCTGATGTAGCTTCTTGTCACAGAATGAGGCAGAAAATATGTTCCATAGGCTACTAATGCATCGATTAGCAATGGATTATTAATATACTTAATTATTATGAAAATACCAGCGATGGCTTGAATAACACAGATAAACTATATATTGTTGTAGTCGAGTGTTTAATGTATTTGTTTTATCATTCAAAACATTTATATCTTCTGTTTACTCAGTTACAGCAATAGCAATGCCTTTGTCCATATTGGGGATTTCCTGGAGCTTCAGGAGTTGCATACAGTATGTTTATATATACATATCAGAATCAGAATCAGAATCAGAATTAGCTTTATTCGCCAGGTGTGCGCAAACACACAAGGAATTTGTTGTGGTTTTAAGGTGCTCCTGGTACATACATACATACATACATAAATACACATGTGACATGAGAACAGAAAAAAACATTTAAATAGTAAGACTTAACAATGGATAATAATCCTAATAATAATAAGTATGAATCTGGAACAGTAGATTTATGTACAGATTTGTGCATTATTTACTCTATATACAGCTGTATAGATAAACATATGTATGTGTATTTACATAATACTTGAGAGGGAGGCAATAATTAAAGATGGAGAATGAATTACAGAATGAATTACAGAACACAGGTAATGATCCACGTGTTAGCTATTTAAGCTGGAGATGGCATGGGGGGAAAAACTGTTTTTATGCCTAGATGTTCTAGTGCACAGAGATCTGTAGCATCTGCCTGAGGGGAGAAGTGCAAACAGGTTGTGTCTGGGGTGAGAGGGGTCTTTGATGATGTTACCTGCCCGTTTCTTCACTCTGGAGTAGTACAAGTCCTGAAGGCTGGGCAGGTGCACACCAATGATCTTTTCTGCTGTCCTAACAGTCCGTTGAATCTGATTTGCTGGCTGACCCAAACCAGACAGTTATGGAGGAGCACAGAACCGACTCAATAACAGCTGAATAAAACTGTTTCAGCAGCTCCTGTGGCAGGTTGAACTTTTTCAGCTGACGAAGGAAGTACAACCTCTGCTGGGCCTTTTTCACGATGGAGTCAATGTGATTGTCCCACTTCAGGTCCTGAGAGATGGTGGTGCCCAGGAACCTGAATGACTCCACTGCAGCCACAGTGCTGTTCATGATGGTGAGTGGGGGGAGAGGAGGGGGGTTTCTCCTGAAGTCCACTATCATCTCCACAGTTTTGAGCGTGTTCAGCTCCAGGTTGTTGTGACTGCACCAGACAGCCAGCTGCTCAACCTCTTGTCTGTAAGCAGACTCGTCTCCGTCCTGGATGAGACCGATGACTGTAGTGTCATCTGAAAACTTCAGGAGTTTGACAGAGGGGTCTTTAGAGGTGCAGTCATTCGTGTAGAGGGAGAAGAGCAGTGGGGAGAGAACGCAGCCCTGAGGAGGTCCAGTGCTGATGGTGCGGGTGCTGGATGTGAGTTTTCCCAGCCTCACTAGCTGCTGCCTGTCTGTCAGGAAGCTGGTAATCCACTGACAGATGGAGGTGGGTACAGAGAGCTGAGTCAGTTTGTTCTGAAGGGTGTCTGGGATGATGGTGTTGAAAGCGGAGCTGAAGTCCACAAACAAGATCCTTGCATAAGTCCCTGGTTTGTCCAGATGTTGCAGGATGTAGTGCAGTCCCATATTAACTGCATCATCCACAGATCTGTTTGCTCGGTAAGCAAACTGTAGGGGGTCCAGCAAGGGTCCAGTAATGTCCTTCAGGTGGGCCAACACCAGTCTCTCAAATGACTTCATGACCACAGACGTTAAGGCAACAGGTCTGTAGTCATTAAGTCCTGTGATTTTTGGTTTCTTGGGTACAGGGATGATGGTGGAACATTTGAAGCAGGAGGGGACTTCACACAGCTCCAGTGATCTGTTGAAGATCTGTGTGAAGATGGATGATAGCTGGACAGCACAAGCTTTGAGGCAGGCTGGAGAGACACCGTCTGGGCCTTTGGCTTTCCTTATCTTCTGCTTTCTGAAGACTTTGCATACATCATCTTCACAGATCTTGAGTACAGGCTGAGAAACAGTAGGGGAGGGAGGGGAGGGTGTGAATGGCTGTGCTGTGAGACGGTCAGAATGGGTGTGGGGTGTCAGACCAGTCTTTTCAAACCTGCAGTAAAACTCGTTCAGGTCTTCAGCCAGTTGTTGATTGGCCTCAGTGCTGGGGGATGGGCTCTTGTAGCGGGTGATGGCTTTCAGGCCTTTCCACACTGATGTAGAGTCATTGCTTGAAAGCTGTTTTTTTTAGCTTTCCAGAGTAGTTTAATTTTGCCACTCTTATCTCCCTATTCAGTGTGTATTTTGCCTGTTTGTACAAGGCTTTGTCCCCACTCCTGTAGGCGCCTCTTTGGCCTGGCGGCTGTTTGAGTTTTGCACTGAACCAAGGTTTGTCATTGTTAAATGTTAAATAAGTCCTGGTGGGTACACACATGTCCTCACAGAAACTGATGTAGGACGCCACGGTGTCAGTAAGCTCGTCCAGATCAGTAGCTGCAGCCTCAAAACACTCCAATCAGTAAGTTCAAGCAGGCCTGTAAAACCTGCTCTGCTTCAGAAGTCCATCTCTTTACAGTTTTACTACAGGCTTAGCAGATTTGAGTTTCTGCCTGTAGGCTGGTAGGAGATGAACCAAACAGTGATCAGAGAGTCCCAGCGCTGCACGGGAACAGAGTGATATGCATCCTTTAAGACAGTGTAGCAGTGGTCCAGTATATTTCTGTCTCTGGTGGGGCATGTGATGTGCTGTCTATATTTAGGCAGTTCACGGGTGAGATTAGCTTTATTAAAATCACCGAGAATGATAATGAAAGAGTCCGGATAACGCTGCTCTGTGTGTGTGATTTGATCGGCCAGCAGTTCTAGCGCAGCGCTCACGCGCGCGTCAGGAGCAATGTACACACTCACCAGAATAAACGAGGAAAACTCCCGCGGTGAATAAAAAGGCTTGCAGTTAATAAAGAGAGCTTCCAAATTTGGGCAGCACATCTTCTTTAAAACTGTCACGTCTGTACACCAGCCTTCGTTGATATAAAAACATAATCCACCGCCTCTCGTTTTCCCCGAGGACTCGGTGACGCGGTCTGCTCTGAACAGCTGGAAGCCCGTTAGATGAAGCGCGCTGTCCGGGATGGCTCCGTTCAGCCAGGTTTCCGTGAAGCAAAGCGCAGCGGAGTTTAAAAAGTCCTTGTTTGTGCGGGTGAGGAGTTGTAGTTCGTCTGATTTATTTGCCAGGGAGCGGAGATTCGCCAGATGAATGCTCGGCAGCGGAGTCCTAAACCCCCGCTGTCGGAGTTTCACGAGCGCGCCGGCGCGCTTCCCTCGCCTGGGCCGCCTGGAGCGCTTGTATATGAACGCAGCTCCTCCGATTAAAATGTCCAGTAAAAGGTCTGAATGCTCAAATGTAGGCAGAAAGTTATTTGGTGTGCCGTTTCTGATGTCCAGGAGTTCGTTTCTAGTAAAGCTGATCGGGAAAAAGTTGCTTAAGACAGGACAAACAAACAAAAAAAGAACAAGTACCAAGCACCGACAAACCATGGCTGCCATCTGCGGCGCCATCTTGAATGGTATATATATACCTGTGTATATATATATATAACAAGTATAGGTTCAGGCACCGTTTAGGCACCGGCACCGTTTTAAAAGTATCGATTTGGCACCGGTATCAAAAAACCCAAACGATACCCAACCCTATCTATGTATCTACCCGTTTGACTCTCTCTGTTTCTACCAGTCATGACACCTTGTGTCTCTCTCCCACCTTCCGTGTATAAACTCAGCGGTCCTCAAACGAGTAGTGCCAGATGAAAGTGTTTTGGTAGAACAACTCCAGAGCTAATCCACTTACATTCAAGCCGAGATCCCTTTGAAAAGCGAGAGAACAGGGAGGGCAAGGCAGAAACGAAAGAGGGCCTGCAAAAACAGTCTGGCAGCAGTGAACTCTTGAACCCTTGGCTGAATGAGGTGAGGTTGCTTCATGTCAGAAAAGAAAAGAGAGAGCTGGTGGAGTTAGTAAACGTGGGCAGAACTCCGTGATCAGCTTAGAGGAAAATGAATGTGTTTTTCTTAATCAAGCACGGCTGTTGCTGAATGAGTATGAGGACATTTTGACCTCTAGCAATCCTTTGTAACACCCTAAAAGAAACTGTTTCACATTAACAGAGCTGTGTTTATATGGTGGATACACGTTTTACCAAGTTTGTACTCTGATTGTGGCATTAACGTGGTATGAGTAAGCATGTCAAAACCATCTCTTACATTGTGTTGTCACATTTGTACTAAAATCAAGTATTTGGTCCTCCACCATTTTTTCCATGTTACTTTATTTTATCAGAGATGAGATAAAATTAAATGAATAAATAAAGTAAACTGATTCAAATTGATTTTAAAATAATTTTCACTCAGAAATTGCTAGAAAAGTTAACACACAATTACAAAGAAACAAAAAGTAACATCAAATTAAACATGAATTCTTAAGTAGAAAACTGAAATAGTGTTTTCTTGTAAACCTACTCCAATAATTATTTTTTATTAACAAAAAATTATATATTTACTTATTCATGAATATCTATTTAAATACTGCTTTAAATCTATTACCATGTTTACAGCCATTTTTCTTAATAATACACTACATTTTTTCCATCTGTGTATTTAATGTGTAATATTGTCCATTCTCTAGTCCATATAATCTTTCCCAGCAAATAAGAAGCCCTTTAGGTCAAACAGTTCCTTAAATTCGTTCCACATGTTCATACTTTAAAAACAGCAGGGAAAATGTAACTGTACTCTGGACTGTCCTCACATTCATTTCATTTTATTAGGTACTTTAGTGTTACGATCATAATGTGAGCTCATGCGCTGGTCTTTTTAACCGGTTTGGCACAACTAAAGACAGCTAAACCTAAACTCAGTCGTATAAATTTCAGGATAGACATCTTTGGATTGAATCGCAAGACTGTACTTTTTGTCGTTTGGCTCCTTGACAGCCATCGTTTGTTTTTAATAATGATCGTTTGAAATATATTGTGTAGTCCTCTTTGTCTTCAGGTGCTACATTTGAAGCCTAGAGAATTATGTGAAATTACGCTAATGCTAAGCTACATGCTACGTTGACTAACTGTAGTGATCGTGACAGCCATCTTTAATTATTTAAGCGTTTTTAAGGCTAACGACCTCACTAATTCACAGATCTCCTCTTGAGAATATTTGTGTGCGGTTTTGTTTGTTCATCTGCTTTTCCAGGAATGATGTGAGCTGTGATGTAATCAAATTCACTGGATCAGATTCGCTGAATTGCCACATAACAGAAATCCCGTCTGGACGATTCACATCTGAGCTTAATTGTCCATTCGTTTGGACAGACAGACTGAATATCTCTCTGTTTGACGAGCTAAACGCTCCCCGGTCAAGACCAATGAAGATATTTCAACTTTGATCTGTTTATAGGTCGGATACCATGGTGATTTCAACAAATACAAGTTTATGAACCCAATAGATGGATTTAATGGAATGAAAAACATTCTTTTTGCACCTTGTTACTGAAGTTCTGAGTAACATCTGTGATGTATCATATAAAACCATTTTTACAGCTCGTTTCAAAGTGGGAACCGACACCTTTTGGACCTATTTTATTCTTTGACCCTGCCAAGCTATTTATTGTGAACGGTGCTGGTCTGGAAGAATAAGCTGAAAAATCGTCTGAACGCTCAACATTTTAGGGTTTTAATAAACCTCTAATCCTATTTTAGTGAACTTTGGCATCTATTAATTTATTCTACCTTATGTTAATTTATTTTTCTGTTTTATTTTTTATTTTTTCTCCTCATCCACCACCAGTATACTGTATATATATATATTTAAAATTATATAAAATGTTTTGCTAATGTTATTGATTATTATTTTTAGGGCCATCGATCGATCAAAATTTTTTTTTAAATTCTGATTATATTGATGATATACACACATCTGTGAATGCATGTCAATTGAATTCAATAAAAATGTAAGTTAATTTATACTAAATTATATATTATTGATTTTATTTTTTACGTGTTTATTCATTTTATTTATTATTACATTATAGGACTATCAATTGATTAAAATGTTTTTAAAAATGTGATTATATTGATGATATACACATGATGATATGAATGCATATCAATCTAATAATTTTTTCTAGTTTGTATATTACTGTACTATTGATTTATAATGTTTTATTTCTTATTTTTAGGGCTGTCATTTTATTAATATATTTAATTGGCCTTGCATATTATTTATTTATTAAGCTGTTATTTAGGATTTGTTTTACAGCTGTTAACCAATTAAAATATAGGTTAATCAAATAATTATTCATTCAAAAATCTCACATTATCTTCAAAAAATGTCTTTGTTATGAAGGTATTTAGGATGCATTTGCATCCCTAAAACCAACTGAATACATTTTCTTATTACATCCTAGTGAACTTTAGTGCAGCCCACAAACTGTTTTGCTTTAATCAGTGTGTTGCTGTTTTTCTAGGGTAATTACATCAGTAACACTGCAGTAAAAAATCCATAAGCAGCTCCGGTCATGACCTCTGCCTCTGTTTGCCGTGTTTCCACTCACTGCCGCCCCGCTGTCACACTACAATACATCGGAATGTGGACGAGATTTCTGCTTTAGGGAGAAACACACACAAACTGTAAACACACACTCACACAATTAGGAGCACATCCAGTGGAGGGACTCGCTGTGTACAACTGTGTGTGTGTGTGTATGTGTGTTGTGGCTACAGCTGGCTTTCTGCAGTGTTTAGTGAAGGAGACAGATGTTGTTCGCTGGTGTTCAGTGTGCAGTGCAGCTGTCGGACAGAAACACAAATGATTCTGCTCTACATATCGCAAGCTAAAGACCCCCACACCTGTTGAAGGGATGGTGGGATAAATTTTTCATGCATTTTTATTTCATGCATAATTTTTCTAGTTAGGCTAATTTCACTTTATTTTATTTTATTTTAACCAATTAAAATATTTAATGGATTTTTCATGCACTTTTATTATATGCATAATTCTTCTAGTTGTGCTTATTATTATTTTTTATTATGTTATTTTATTTTTACAGCTGGCAATGGATTCAAATATTTTATACATTTTTCATGCAATTTTATTTTATGCATAATTCTTCTAGACTAGGTTTTTTTTTAGACAATTTATTTATTTATTTATGTTATGATTGGTTTGATTTTATTTTTGAAGGCTATCAACTGATTAAAATATTTAATTGAAATTACATAGTTGTTATACAATTACACAGCTGCTGCATAGCAGTTGAATTCCAAATTATAATGTGCAGATAGGCTAATTTATATTTTTCATTATTCTATATATTTTATATTGCAGTTGCCATTGGAATGGTTTCACAAATGTTTTTTTTCTGCTTTTTCTCTATATATAAAAATGTTTCTCATTATATAATGCATACCGATTTGCATACTGTGAAGCTAATGCAATATTTTCACTTACAGTTATATTTAACAAGGCATCATGCAAAAAAAAAATAAATAAATAAAATTAAAGAAAAAGCAGACTGGATTAAAACTGTGAATTAAATATATCAATGGGTAAAGCTCATAAAAGCAGCTTTAAAGTATAACTCCTGATCAGAGTCCATTAAATCTCCATCTTTTATGATTCAGCAGCCATTTCTTCCTGTTTTTAAGCTTATTTCCTGTCACTGAGATCATTTGCTCCACCGTCTGACACAATCTCACCCTTTAATGAATAAATCATTAATTATGCAAGACTAATGCCATCATAATTGATGGTTTGACATCTAATTCTGACATCTAGTTTCTATTTAGACCTGAGTGTTACTGTGACTAGAATGCTAATTGTGCTGGACAACAAAACCTTGCATAAACTGATCCTAAAACCAAACAGCAACATTTTAGACTGAAATAGTGTGTGGTAGCAATGTTTGTACAATCCCAATTTTATGTTCTTTTCCTTTTTGTTTTGTTTTAGCGTCTGTATGAGTGAGTTTAGCGCACCTTTAGCATTTAGCAGGCCTCTGTATGCCAGCGCTAAGCGCTTAGCGAACCTTTAAGCCACAGTTGAGTGAGATGTTGCCAAGAAAGATGGATAGAAGGGGGAGGGAGTGAAACAGAGAGCAAGTGTGACTCTTTTACTTGTGAGTCGTTCATCTGTGTGCGCTGAGAGATATATGTTGTGATGTTTTTATTGTTTGCTGGCTGTCGCTCTCGAGCGCTGTATTCAGCCGGACTCAGCAGAATTTTGCCCGATCTTCCCAATCCCTCAGGCCGCTTGCAGACGCCCACATCTGCCATCGTGATGTCATCAACACGTGACGTGCCGCTTTGGATGGAGTGTTAATATTTGATACCCACCATAGTCTCTTTCTCTTTATGCCATTCTCATTCTCTCCTTTTATCTTCCTCAAGAAGCAAAAAACAGAGCACTTCCTTTTACAGTCTTTTACCTGTAACAAAAAGAAATGAGAAATAATCATATTAGAATAAATGTCATTTTATATTAAAAGTTGTTTCTGAATATAAATTCAGTATGTATATTCTCAACCAGGATCTATTTTCTTTTTTTTCTTTTTTTTTTTGGCCACACTGTTAATGGAGGGTTAATGGCTGATATATATTTATTAGCTGATATCTGATATATATATATATATATATATATATATAGAGAGAGAGAGAGAGAGAGAGAGTTAATAATGTGACATTTATTAATAATTTTATTAATATCATAATATATGCTACCATAAACATAATGCTGTTATATGTTCATTATTTTAACTAACAGGTTTTGTGGTTTAATTTATTAATAATTTAGCATCAGTAATTAAATAATTAACGTAATACTGATATATGAACTACTTATTATATATTTTTATACTTATATATTTTATATATATTTATTTTGTTTTTAACAAAATATTTAAATGTTTTAAAATAATATAAATATATCTTATGTATTTGATGTATTTATTTATATACACCTTTATATATATATATATATATATATATATATATATATATATATATAATTTTTCTTTTTTACTTTATTTTTAATTTTTTATTAAAAATAGCATTTTTATAATATTTTAATATTTATTTGTTAAAATTATTATTGCATCTCTTCATTTTTCCTACTAATAACGTAATGCTGACATTTGAAGTACTTGATTCATATTTCCCCTTCAACTGTTTTGACTCCGCCTGTAAACCCACAAGAAATTAAGCCAAAACATTTAGCGCAGGTTTTCCAGAGCCTCCGTCCCCAGAGATGCCGCACGCTCAGGGGCGCGATGTGCAGTGACCCACAATGGCACAGCTACATAAACACAGCAAAAACCCCACAGCACAAGCATGCGGACAAGCCCGGAAACCCTCGCAATCCCTCCGAAGGGAATCAGTAACTCATCTGTCACCTGATGTACGACGACACTCAGCTATATTAAAGCGCTTACAGCGTACGTTAAGAATGCCTTTAAGAAAATAAAGCCTTTAAGACCATTTCAAGAATATGTAATGGTCTTATAAATATGCTAAGAATATATATATTAAACATTTTGCATAAAGAAACCTTTTTTAATATTTTTAATTATAATATTTTGTGTATTATTATGCTTTGTTCTTATTTACACTTTTTGCTCCACATTTTATTATTATTGTTATTATTTTGATTTTGGGTTCTTTCATGTTTATGTTGCTCATTTGTTTGTGTATATGATGCAGTGTCATTGGCATACATGCATATGTGGTTGCGTGCGGAGTTGGGTCTCATTTTTGCTGTGGCCCTTCACCCTTTGTCTCCAGCTCTATGAGACAGGAGCTAAAGATCATGGGAAAGAGGCCTTAAACATCCCATCTCTCTTTGAAGCATATAAGAAGGATTGTTAGGGGCACCGAAATGCTCTTAGCCTCTTATTTTCAGCGCTAACTGTTGCTATGCTTGCTATGGTCATAACAAAGACTAATCTTCTCAAATATGCTATGCTAAAAACATTTGCGTGACTGACAGGTAGCTACTTTATATCGGTAAGTGTGCTTATGCCCTGTGAACAAGATTGCTTGTGAACATTCAAATGCGCTAGATCAAAATGGCTGCCTTGGCAAAATGTTAAAAGGATTGTTCACTCAAAAATGAAAATTCTGTCATTAATTACTCACCCTAATGTCGCTCTAAACCCGTAAGATCTTTGTTCATCTTCGGAACACAAATTAAGATATTTTTGATGAGATCCGATAATTCATAGACAGCAACGCAACTACCACGTTCAAGACCCAGAAAGGTACCAAGGACATCATTAAAATAGTCCATGTGACATTAGCGGTTCAACCGTAATTTTATGAAGCTCTCGGATTTCATCAAAAATATCTTAATTTGTGTTCTGAAGATGAACAAAGATCTTACAGGTTTGGAACGACATGAGGGTAAGTAATTAAAGAAGTTCACTTCTATAAAAGTTTCCTGATAATTTACTCACCCCATCCAAAATGTTCATGTCTTTCTATCTTCAGTCACAAAGAAATTAAAGTTCTTGAGGAAAACTTTCCAGGATTTTTCTCCATATAGTGGACTTAAATGGTGCTCAGTGGGTTTAAGGTCCAAATTGCAGTTTCAATGCAGCTTGAAAGCACTCTAAACAATCCCAGCCGAGGAATAAGTGTCTTATCTAGCGAAACGATTGGTCATTTTCTTATATTTATACACTTTTAACCACAAATGCTCGTCTTGCACAAGCTCTGCGATGACAGAATTTTCATTTTTGGGTGAACTACCCTTTTAAAGTAGATTCTACCTTTATTTGCTCCAGAAGGGCATGGGGGCACTGAGGTTGAACAAAAACCATAAATGTTTAGAAAAATTGTTGTGGCCCCCCTAATGCGATATTTTGTTCAACGCAGCCTTTGAACTCCAATGAGTTGGGGTTAAATGAGTTTGACACCCGCGGCGTATGTAAACCCTGATATTGGTCACGCTTATTTCACGCTACAACAGAGTACATTGTGATGTTTTTGAATGGTAAATGGGAAACAGACTAAAGCAGTGGTGGTCGAACCACTTTATTATGAAGTGATTAACTGGTTCAGATGAATTATGTAAATAATTTTTACCCTTTATTTTTAAACAAAAATAGTTTTAAATAATATAGTTTTTTTTTTTTATCTGTCTTAATCATATTTTTGTTTTAATTATATAAACAATAACAAAAATTAAATACATTTGTTATTGTAAAATTTTACATTTTAAATTTATTGTAATTAAATATTTAAATAATAAAAAATAAAGTATAAAACAAAAAATTGCAAATAGGCTTATGAAAACTTAATCCAAGATGTATTCTATGAAAAAAGTCTTACCATAACATTTTTCTTCTTGACTGTGTCCTCATGTCTCGAGGAATAACATCAACCTCTTTGTCACTCATCGCATCATGTCTCGACAGGGTTCAGGGGTCACGATAGGTCACGCGGCAGGACTATTAAAAGGGTCAGAGGTTGCCGAAGGAGAATAAAAGGAGCCACATATAATCATCAAATGCTAGTTTTCATGACATCTAGAGGCATTTGCTTGAGTGAGTTTATGGTTGTGGAAATAATTGGCGCAAATAGTAGTTCAGCTATTGTGGACCTTTTTGGACAATGACAACAAACAAATGTTCGAAACTGTGCTGAGCACTTCACAGTTTAATATCAGCTACAAGATGCTAATAAAATATGACACATTTGCTTATGTCGTTGCCAATCAGTTAGGAACGAGAACGAGGTGACCTTTCTCTCACCGTGCCCAAATGCGTTTTCCACGTATGTTCTCACAAATGAAAAGTGCTTCCTCTTTCCTTTTCTGTCTCGCTTCTCTTTCGGTCTCTCTTTCTCTCTGTCAGTGAAAAAGCTTTTCATATCCCTGTTCTCCTGGCCTGGCCCGTCTCTCTCCATTTCCCCTGTCGTTTGTAGGTCAGTTCCTCCTCTAATGCTCAACAGAGTTTGTCTTGTCCTGAGAGAGGGCCACACAGAGCAAATCCATTACTGGCCAAGACGAAAACAGCACAGACTCATTTTTAGAGCGCGTTTTGAATACTAAGTAGAAGAAAGTATGAAGTGCCTTAAATTACATTTGAAGTGATTTTTAGATATTAAAATACTTTTTCCTGTCATTTTAATAAGTAATACATTACCTATTTGTAGGCGGAGATCCTTAAAACAATGTGTTTCTGTGGCGCTTTCAAAACATTGCTGTTTGTTTAAAAATTCTGACCAGCCTGGCACGGCAACAGTGGCTCAGCCAATGGCGCGAGTTTGGGGCGGGGCTATCTGTCTGCCTGAGCAGTGGCAGAGTATTTTAAACTGTATTTTAACTGAATATATCATAATTTAACTAATGGAGACTTTGGTTTGATTTTGGTTTGATTCTTATGTTTATTCTCAACATTGTTTCAAATTCTGCTCAATTTCTGTCAAATCTGTAATAAAGAGATCTCAATATAACTACAAAGATTTGACTACTTAAAGGGATAGTTTACCCAAAAATGAAAATTGTCATTAATTACCCTCATTCCAAAGACCTTCGTTCATCTTCGGAACATAAATTAAGGTATTTTTGATGAAATCCAAGAGCTTTCTGACCCTCCATAGACAGCAACGCAACTACCACATTTAAGGCCCAGAAAGGTAGTAAAGAAATCGTTAAAATAGTCTCTGTGACATCGGTGGTTCAAACCATTATATTATGAAGCTACGAGAAAACGTTTTGTGTGCAAAGAAAACAAAAATAATGATTTTATTCAAAAATGTAGTCTTCGCCGCATGTTCACAAGAGTACCACAACACATGCTTATGGTGCTGTTGAAGCAGGAGTTGCTGTTCTGACGTAGAACCCAGATGCGCTGTGGCTTGTTTACAAGCAGGGGAATGCACACACAAATATTAAAGGGATAGTTCACCCAAAAATGCAAATTCTGTCATTAATTATTCACCCTCATTTCGTTCCAAAGCCGCAAGACCTTCATTCATCTTCAGAACACAAATTAAGATATTTTTGATGAAATCCGAGAGCTTTCTGACCCTGCATAGACAGCAACGCAACTGACACGTTCAAGGCCCAGAAAGGTAGTAAGGACATCGTTAAAATAGTCCATGTGACATCAGTGGTTCAACCTTGGCCTGACATGGAAGAGAAGAAATTGTTGAATAAAGTTATGTTTGTTTTCTTTGCACACAATATTTTCGTAGCTTCGTAAAATTATGGTTGAACCACTGATGTCACATGGACTATTTTAACGATGTCCTTACTGCCTTTCTGGGCCTTGAACATGGTAGTTGAGTTGATGTCTATGCAGGGTCAGAAAGCGATCAGATTATGTCAAAAATATCTTCATTTGTGTTCTGAAGATTAACAAAGGTCCTACGGGTTTGGAGCCACATGAGGGTGAATATTTAATGACAGAATTTTATTGAATGTCAGCAAATGTCTAATTTGTGAATTTCTCGTAATGAATTTTGGTAGAAACACCCTGAGACAAAGTTGATACTTAAATGAGATCTCCATTAAGTCTCTTGAGCTATACCGGTGCATTCACACATTAACACTTCTCATTTACTTTGAATGGGTGACATCATGTGTTGCCGAACTGAATTGTGGGTCTATTGCATCGCGCCGCTACCGTTGCTTGTGGCTTAAGTTCAAAATTTTCAACTTTGCAAGTAGTTTGTTCAAATACAGTAGTAATACACCGTTAATGCTTCACTTAATAAAAACTACTAATTATAGTTGTACAACATACATAATGTAATTTTTCTTTCTCTTTTTCTGTCAACAGTTGCTCTGAAAAACCACAGCTCCAATGGTTTGTCGGTAAACAACAGTAACCATGACAACATTAAAGCAACGGGATTGGTTGACGGCTGGCTGCATGAGGGAGAGCTCCTACTACAGGTCAGAAGGACAAACAGACACACACACACACACACACACACATGTATTTATATGGTGTCCATGTGCCATAAGTATGTTATAAAGAGTCGTTTAAAGCAATTTCCTCGAGGAGGAGAAGAGGAGGAGAAAAGAGGAGAGGCTATTTCTGCCCAGCCTTGTTCTCGTTTCAGACACTTAGGCATGAATAATGCACAGATAGAGCTCTCATGTATTATAAAGGAAGGATAAAATAAGAGGTAAAAGTATTCTCTTTTTTTTTTTTTTACTTTGAAAGTTTTGCTCTGTCCATCCGGTGACAGCAGTTCGGAGAAGTCTGAATCACCTGTCCACTCACGTCTATACATTTTCATTTCCTCAGTAATGCTTTCACATTCTCTTTGTCCCTATTATCCTTTATCTTTTATTCCTATCTGTTTCATCCTTCCTTTTTTACTTTCTTGCTTCCCTTTTTAATGTCTATTCCTTCCTTCCTTTACTCCTATTTTTTCTTTCCTTTATTCCTGTTTGTTTTTCCTTACTTTCGGTCTTCTATCGATCCATCTCTTCCTTCCTTCCTTCCTTCCTTTTTTCCTTCATTCTTTTATTCCATCCTTCTTTTTATCCATCCAGCCATCTTTTCCTTACTTCCCTCCCATCATGCTCCTTCCTTCCTTTCTGTTATCTTCCTTCCTTCCTTTCTTTCATTGATCCATCTTTGCTTTCTTCCTTCGTACTTTCTTTCCATCTTGTCATGTCCTTCCTTTCTTCATGTTATCTTCCATCCTTCATTCCTTATTTCCTTCCTTCCTTTCTTTTCTCTATTGTTGCATCTTTTCTTCCTTCTTTCATCAACCCATCTCTTCTTTCCTTCCTTCCTGTCTATTTCTTCTTGCTTCCTGCCATGCTCCATCCTTCTTTCTTCCTGTTATCTTCTTTCCTTCCTTCCTATCATTCGATCTGTCTATATGTGTGCCCACCTATCTATCTATCTATCTATCTATCTATCTATCTATCTATCTATCTATCTATCTATCTATCTATCTATCTATCTATCTATCTATCTATCTATCTATCTATCCATATCTCTATCTTAGCTCTGTTGTTTCTCTGCTTCATACTCTACCTCATACTCTCTCTCTCTCTCTCTCTCTTTCTCTCTCTCTCTTTCTCTCTCACTCACTCACTCACTCACTCTCTCCCCTGTGTTGTGTATAGTTGTGTGTGCTGGACTGTGAACGATGCAGTGGTACATATTTGATAGTAATGCTTCCTGACTGCCGTCCTCCCTCCCCCTCCTGCCCCGCGAGAGCCCTGTGTGGGCTGTTCTGCCAACCAACAAGCCGAAATATTTATATTGAGCGCTGCTACTTGGCCATGTTTTCTGAGTGTGTTTGGACCAGGTGTGCATGTATGAATGAGTATGCGTGTGCCTGTTGGCATACAATGCAGATGTTCAGGCAAATGAGAGGGACGCTGGAAGATATAACCCTATAAACTGCTGTACCATTCAGGATGGGGTAACGCACATTAATTCTTCTGGCATGTTGCAGCACATTATTATGTATTATATGGCAAAGACGATCACAGATTAAAGTGAATGAGGTAATTTTGAGATTTATTGCTTGTTGTCTTATCATATCATGTTAGCGTTCAGTTTGCATTTAGAAAGTGTTTCCAACACAAACACAAGCACAGCCTAAATAAAACATTCATAGGATTTCAAGAGAGCCCTTATTTACACTCAGACCGAAGTACAGTGCAGCACTTCGGGACTGTTCTGTGAATCTGTGTTTTTCTTATTATTGATGTTATTAAAAGAACCATTTTCTATGTTGTTTTATTTATAGTAGTATTTTTTCCATGATATCAACTTATAATGCTAGCCTAGATTTCAGAATTTAGCAGTAATTTAGTTTTATTTTGTATTTCATTTCAAAATATAAATGTATTTCATGTTTTAAGAATGTCCTCAAAAGAACCAGGTACTTGTAAAAAGTGAAACATTATACTTAAGCTATTTGAATGTCAGACACTGGACTGTCCACACTTGGTCTAAACCTGATTACCAGGTCACACTCAGTGCGCGAGGGTTTTAACGATGGTGGATTTGTACAGTGACTCCACAGTATAGCCATACACAGTTGTTTTTGTATGGTCTGTGGATGTGTCAGATTACCATAATCACAGATCCACACTTAGACCCCACCAGATGGTGATGAGCTACGAAATCCCCTCCACAAAAATACACAAAGAGTACAAGAGCATATGCTCACACACAGTGTTCAATGACAACATGAAATTGACACTACTTTCTCAATAACAATCTCTCATCAAAATCTATAGTAATACATTTATTTATTAATTTATTTATTTTTGCATATTTAAATATCCAGTCAATCTTTGGCTCGAGTACCATGGTCCATTTTTGTTCATCACACATATATAGCTAACATTTCTTATATTAAACTGCCCAGTTAAGGGAATCCATTTCATGTGGGTTTTTTTTGTTGTTTTTTTTTTGTTGTTGTTGTTTTTTTTAACAAGTGAACTTAAATTATGGGAGCTTTTATTGTGAAGCTCTTTCTTCATGCCATTGTTCACTGATTCCAGGTTTGTCTTGTTTAATCATAACTTTCAGAGTATTTCAGTGCTCTCCCCCAACTTCCTGATTTAATAGGAAATAAATCAACACAGAAAAGTAAACTGCAGTTTGTCAAGTAATTTTGGAGTTCTTTAAAAAAATAGTAATAATAATAATAATTTATTTAAAAGAAAAGGTTTTCAATCAACTATGGAAGTCAGAAAAGTCAGAATTGAGAGACGTAATTTTAGAATTCTGAGGGGGAAAAGTCAGAATTGCGAGATATAATTTAGTTTATTTTATTTAACTTGGAAAAAGTCAGAATATCTCACAATAGGTTTAAATTATACAATTCTGACTTTTTTGGAGAATTGCGAGATATAAACAACTCAGAATTGCTTGATAATAAGTGGAGGGAACTGTGTTCCATAGAACCATGCGATGTAATTTTAGAATTCTGAGGAAAAAAGTCAGAACTGTGAGATATAAATTTGGAATTTCATGAAAAAAGGTCTGTATCTTGCAATTCTGACTTTTTCCCCCTCAATTCCGAGTTTATATCTTCAAGTCTGAATTGAGATAAAAAGTCGCAGCTACTTTTTTTTTTATTCTGTGGCAGAAACAGGCTTCCATAACCTTCTTTATGACGAATAAACTAATACTTTTATTTCCTGGCTTTGTTTGTTCAATTGTTTATGGTCACAGGCTCTCAATGGCTTTGTGTTGGTGGTCACCGCTGAAGGGATCATTTTCTACTGTTCTCACACCATCCAGGATTACTTAGGATTCCACCAGGTAATTATCCTTCTCAACAGTATCTTACATAAACACATATGTATCAAACAGCCACTGTTCTAATACTAATCCAATATACAGCTGATTTACAGTCACTATCTTTGGGATATGAATTATGAGATTGGATGGTGCTATATATTTCCTCACTAAACATACTTAGACTGGAATTAAACATTTTGGAATATTTTGTTTCAACATGTTTATCTTTTAAAAAGTGTAAAAAAAAAAAAAAAATGCTACTTGTCACGTCGCTCTTGATGCAAATAGGCTATTTTGTAGTCGGGGCACTTATGCGGTTAAATTATGGGCAAACCAGGATGACGTAATGAGTTTTCAGCGGTCAGGACACAGTTTTAATCTGATTGATAAGCATGGCCTGTACGTACACTTTCCCAGAATTAATATTACGTCAGACTCAGCTGTCGGATAAACATTCCATACTTCTCACCTCTATTCTTAGTGCACACACACACACACACACACATAAATGCTCATCAGATCTGCCTAATACTGATTAATACTGCAGTGTCTCTCTCGAGCAACAGTTTGAATGCGGTGGAAATTGAATGCGCTTAATCAAATAGGCTTTACTCTGAGATTCAGTCTGGCACGGCGTAATCCAATTCATCATAATTTACTTATGAATTATCCAACTGAGACGTCACTATATTTGTTTACTTTATGTGCTTACGATGTCCTCCTTTTGTTTGGTGTTTAGACAAAAAAAATAGGGAGTTTTTTGGATGGCAAAGTTTGTGCTTTCAGACATGGGATTTTTCAGTCAATACAATGCTAAGAATTGAAAAGAAAATTGATGGAAAATATGATAGTGTGACAGTATTTACAAGTAAAAAAAAAAAAAATTCAGAAGTGTATATTTTGTATTCATACACTACCATTATTTTTTTATATTTTTTGGAAAGAAATTGATACTTTAAAATTGATAAGAATCCTAAAAAATTATATCACAATTTCCACAAAAATATTAATCGACACAACTGTTTCCTAATATTTCCAAGTTCCAAATCAGCATGATAATGATTTCTGAAGGATGAAGTGACACTGAAGACTGGCTGCTAAAAATTCAGCTTTGCATCACATAAATAAATTACATTTTGAAATATACTGAAACAGAAAACAGTCATTTTAATTTATAATAATATTTCACAATATCACTTTTTTACTGTATGTTTCTTAAATGTAGCCTTGATGAGCATTTCAAAAATATCAAAACATCTTACAGACCCTAAAACTTTGAATGGTAGTGTGGAGTGAATTTGTAGTTGGTTCTAAAACTTTTTAAACCCATAAAGTTATTCATCCTTTAAACTTAATTCTCTCACACTGTTCCTCTTCATTTCTCCCTCGGTCTCCCAGACAGATGTGATGCATCAAAATGTGTTCGAACTCATTCATACTGAAGACCAGCAGGCCTTCAGATGCAACTTGCACTGGGCCTTGAACCCACCTCCAACCAGCACGCAGACAGAAGAATCCCCACAAGGTCAGGAAATATATAATTTTATATAGTGGTACCACTATATTGGATTATTTTTGCCTGAAATTCAGCAGTAAAGAGTGTTTATTTATTAAATAATCATGTTGTAGTGCTGATGTTTTGATATACTGATGAATTACATGCTTTAAAAATAAAAGGTACTTCATTTCATTGACTTTTTAGTAAGAACTTAATGGATGCAAGCCAAAAAATAGGATTGTTCATAACAAATTCATGATAAAAGACCCCAAACACTTCAAATTAATAGTTTACAGCACTCAAGTTAGGAGAGAGAAATCCTCCTAACTTGGGGGGGTGAGAGGAGGAGGGTGGTTTGACCTTTAGTGGAAGCTCCTGCAGTTGCAAAATAAATGTTATGGTCACTAAAACGTCCATTTTAATTAAGGATAACAGCAAACAGAAAGTATGAAAACAGAAAACAGTTAGTGGATAATCCAATGATGAACCCCGGTTTAAAAAGTTTAGACATGCTACAGAGTCTCAAGTTCTTTTTTGTTTCTCTTAGATGGAAATCCTTCCCCAAGTATGTCGCTGGTGACGTGCAGCCCTGACCAGCTGCCTCCCGAAAACTCCTCTTTCCTGGAGAGAAATTTTGTCTGTCGTTTCCGATGCCTCCTAGACAATTCTTCGGGATTCCTGGTCAGTGTCAAACAGCTAAAGCTCTCATTTTGCTCTCAAAACCACAGGAACGTTGTACTTCGACTGATTCAGAAGTGCTCTTGGAATTTAATATTAGTATGATGGAAAATATCTTGCAATTCAAAGTCTCTAAGCCCCGATGTTCCAGATTACAGAGTGAGTTAGCATCTAGGTTAGCGCAGCTAACTTTGTGTTGGATTGCTCCTCTGGCATCCACAGAGATCTGAATTGTTGAAACACCTCTGTAATCCGTCTTTAATGAGCAGTAAGGTCATGGGGAACAGGTTTTAATTCATCCTAAAAGAAATAGAGAAAAATAGCAAAAACTGGTTCTTGCTAGCATAAATTAAAGCTAATTTGAAGAAAGCCAGGCTTTAGCTACAGTATGGAGCACAATAGTGACCAACAACTCCTTCAGCTGTCTTTATTCCAAAAGTATTTTCCCATTCATTCTCCAGCCAGACAGCTGTCTTTCTTTGCTAATCTTGGCAATGCGGTAGTGAAGAGATACGTTTGCGTGCAAAGCTCTGTACTCTTGCCCTTTATTTCTTCATTCTCTTTCCCCTCCACTCCATCTTTACCAAATCCATCTCCCTCAAGAATAGCATGACTACACTTAGCTTGTCAAGAGCGGACCGCTAACAGGGGTCTCCCCATGTGCTCAGAGAAATTCGTTAGCGTGAGCTAAAAATACGAGCAACTTCAAACTCTTTTCCATTACGTATTTTTTGTTTGTTGTCCTCTTGGCATTTTTGAATGCAACCAATAAGTTCTCTTGGGAGGTTCACAATGAAAACATAATTATGGCCAATTAGCTTCCTCCGTGATTATCATGCTGAAAGCTCCGTTTTCATTTTGCGCCAAATTAAATACAATTTGACAAATGTTTTCTGTTTGTATATATGAATTGGTGTCTCTGTATTAATGTTTCATGAAGTCATTGCCGAACTGAGACACTTGTTGTATAGCCTTATATAAGCAGAACTATTTTAAATCAGGCATTACGCAAAAGGAACAGCTAACCCAGAAATGAAACGATTAAAAAAATAGGTTGTCAAGAGAGCTTTCCAGCCACAAAATGTGTATTGTAGTTTTATGTTTGTTAAGTGACACATATTCATAAGTGACACTAAATTAATCACGGCTAACATACATAAAACACTCACTTTTAGATGCTGTAATCTCCACCAGTCAGAACAAAAGCTCTAAGGTTGACTAACCAATTACAAACAAGCAAACATTCAGATATAACACATTCTGGGCAGGTCATAGCCTTCATTAATAGATGACCTGAATTGAGCTCTATTGCCCACACTGAGTCAGAGGCAAATTATGTGGTTCGCCAAGGGCACGCCAACAAAATCATCAGGTCCAGCTGTGTATGTACATACATTACGTGTGTCGGTTATGTACGTCCTTCATGCAAATGCATTTATGACACGATTTTTTGTTTGTTCTGCATGTCATATTTTTATTATTCTTGTTTATTAGCTATATTTTAAACATTATTCTATTATTAGACTTTGTGTAGTTTGAAGTTGATGTTTTTAAATTCCAAATTTAAACTAAATTCCACTTTGATATTTTTCAAGTTATGCTTCTTTTTTTTTTTTTTTGTATAGGAGCTATTCCAATGTTTATTTTTATTTATGCCCCATCAAGGCCCTGAATCTTCAAGGACATCTGAAATTCCTGCATGGGCAGAACAGGCGATTGGATGACGGAGGCCAAATGCCGCCTCAGCTTGCCCTGTTTGCCATAGCGACACCCCTACAGCCTCCATCCATAATGGAAATCCGAACCAAGAACATGATTTTCAGAACCAAACACAAGTTGGACTTCACCCCAATGGGCTGTGATGCTAAGTAATGACAGACATTTGTTTTGAAAGAGTTGTAACATACACTGTATATATGTTTATGTATCTCCATAAGTACAATAGAAAATGGTGTAAGCATCACTGATGTTGATTTTGCCTGTGTTTTAGGGGTAAAATCGTTCTTGGCTACACCGAGGCAGAGTTGCGAGTTCGAGGTTCTGGGTACCAGTTCATCCATGCAGCTGATATGCTGTATTGTGCTGAGAACCATGTCAGGAGTAAGATTTTCATATTTCTTCAGATTTGTCATTTTGGAGTTGTACTGTTTAAAAAAGTCCAGCTAAAGAAGCTATTTTGAAGATTCAAGACATCAAGACAGATTGAAGACATAACTAATAATATGATTGACTGAATTATGAGAAGATTAAGAAATAGCTATGATGAGCTGTCTTTCTGCTGATGCATGCTGACATTGTTGCCAAAGGCTTGGTTTCTAAAATAAACTAGTGACACTAAAAGACATTAGCACTGTGCTCTTGGGCAAATGCGTGAACAAGTGACAGTACTCTTATTCAGTGTGGGTCACAGGAGATAATCCATAGATTTTATGACAGAAATCGACTGATAATATCAATTGTTTGGGATTTGGTGAATTCAGATTTTGAATTCAGAAGTGGAGAAAGAGAGACAGACAGACAGAGGAAGAGACAGGAGGAGGAATGTTTTCCCATAATCCCAAAGATTATGGAGGAGATTTGATAAATCCTTGGCGTTAGGAGTAGAACTAGAGCCTTAAATCCAGTCAAAGCAGTAATTCAATATGGAGCCAACAGCCTATAGCAGAAAAAAGGTACAAGGCATAAAAATCTGGTCCTTATATTTCAATTAATAACCGGGTTTGCAAACTGTTGCATTATCTATTGCAGTGATCAAGACTGGAGAAAGTGGCCTGACTGTGTTTAGATTGCTTACAAAGGACAACCGCTGGAAATGGGTACAAGCTAACGCTAGACTCGTCTACAAAAATGGCAAGCCTGACTACATCATTGCCACCCAGAGGCCGCTTGTGTAAGCATATTAAGGCTAATATTCATTTATATTTCTGCACTAACAATTTACAGAATATAGATTTAGTTTATTAGCATGCTAACTGTTAAAGGGGTCATCGGATGCCCATTTTCCACAAGTTCATATGATTCTTTAGGGTCTTAATGAAAAGTCTATAACATACTTTGGTTAAAATTTCTCAATGGCAGTGTAAAAAACACCTTTTTTTACCCTGTCAAAATCAGCTCTGTTTTCAGTGAGCCATTCTAGTCCATGTTGCTTTAAATGCTAATGAGCTCTGCTGACCCTGCTCCTCTCTTCCGTGAGGTGATGAGCAGACTTTAAACTTCAGCCGTGAAACTGGCTAACTAGCACATTATTAGGAAAGGCGATTTGCAAAGATTCATAAAAAAAACCCTTATACTCACTTCTTCTGTAGATGAAGCTGGATCACAAATGATTCGCGCAAACATAGACGCATTTAGGCAGATCGGGGAACAGCGCATTCCCTTCAAAACGAAAGTAACATTAATCCTCTGCGTTTTCAGCAGCTCAGATGTCAGGAGTAAATGACAACTGCTATATTCATTATTACACCCAACAACAAAACGCCTCAATCACTTTATCAGAGACATCTTGTATACCCCTGCACTGGAGTCGACACAATGGCGGACAGCTCTCAGCTCACTTAGGGCGGGTCTAAGGTAAGACGGCCCTGTCAATCAACTATCGTGGGAGAGGTCTGTGCAGAACTACGTCATGCTGACAGTAATCTCAGAACAGCCTGATTTGAGAAAGGGGATTTTAAAATAGGGGATTTAAAAAAAAACACTGGGTGTATTTTTATCATTATAGGATGGATGTGTACACGCACTTCCAACACACATTTATGTTCAAACAACTTGTCAAGTGAATTTTGCATACGATGACCCCTTTAAATAGCATGGAAAATTAGCAAGACTTTGATGTAAGTCCTTACATATCCACTGACAAGGTTTTTTATCCATTTATTCAGAGAAGAAGAGGGCGGAGAGCATTTGAGGAAGCGATCTATGCATCTTCCATTCACCTTTGCTACTGGAGAAGCTCTGCTGTACCAAATCAGCTACCCCATGCCAGGCTTCCCCGACAACCTTCAGGGCAAAAGCAAGAACAACAAAACCAAAAAGAGCAAGGTGGACAAAAGTTCAAAGGATGATCTGGACCCAAGTTCTCTGCTGGGAGCCATGATGAGACAAGACGAGTCTGTTTATGTTTGCCAGCCTGCTATGGAGCCTAGAATGTCATTCCACAGTAGCCTCTTCAGTGAGCAAGGAGAGACTAGTACCTTCTCTTCTTCTGTGGAAAATGAAAATTGGAATCCAGTGCAGAATGGTGTAACTGCGGTCTCCAAACAGGAGCCATCAAGTTTTGACCCACTACTGGCAACATTAGACTCTCTGTCCCTTGAAAATGAAGAAAGCTGCTCCAACAGTGAGCTATTCAGTGCCCTGGAAAACCTTGGACTTAATGCAGAGGACCTGGAATTGCTGCTTCTGGATGAGAGGATGATCCAGGTAGAGATGGAACCAGAGTACATCCCATCTCTGAACGATCTTCTCACCAACAACGAAATCCTTTCCTATGTACAAGACTCACTGGAGAACCGGATCGAAGACTCGACGGATGCTCAAAACCCTGCTGTGACATTAGATTCTGTTGAAGCCCCTGAGCCATGTTCTGCTTCCGAGTCAGCTTCTCAGATTACTTCCTCCATGCCTGATCCTCGCGTTCCTTTCTGTTCACAAAAACAGATAACACCCATAGTTCATCTCTCACAGCGTATGCAGCAACATCTCAATGGCCAGTCGGTTTGCCACAAAACCGAGAGCTGGATCCAGGCACCAATACCTCAGGTGTCTACAACAGACTCTGAGACAACTACGTTTACCCAGCATGATACTTTTTTGGTAAACTCTGTACCAGCTGTACACAATGGCCACTGGGTCCCTGAACAAGCCAACTTGAACTCTCAACTTGGTGACAAGATAACAGGAACTAGTAAAGCACAATCACAGCAATGGCAGCACAACCAGTTGCTTGACCCCTTCCAGTATAAACAAAAAACAGCTGTGGGTAGCGATACCCCTCCAAACGGGGTCTACAGTGATCCCCAGTGGCATGGATACAACTTCACAGACCAGTTGGTCTCAAATGGACTTTGTTTTCCTAATGGCCAGATGGCACACACACAAACAGTGGGTACACATATTGATTACAATATAACTGACGATTCAGGGGTGGAGTTTACGATGAACATCAGTACAGCTGGGGATGTAGGGCAGTTTCAGGGAGCCATGGCCTCATCTTCGTCCTATCAGCAGGGTTATCAGAAACAGCAGCAGCAGCCAAAGGTCGCAACCACTTATTACACCTCCTATACCAAACAGAACTCCTCTCTGGAGCATATCCTAGGATTAGCCCCACCTTCAAACCTTCCCTCGTTGACAGATTATAGCTCGGAACTGACCCATGATGCCACCCACAGTAAGGTAAGAATTAAGGAAGGATATAGTTGCGCAATGTGATTTAACCAAATTGGACAAGCTCCTGGATCAACAAAACATATAACAGCCAAACCTTATCCACAACCCCAAGTACACCCTCAAATCCTGATCTCAAATAAAAATGTTGTCAAGCCCTTAACCCTAAAAACTGATTGGTTAATAGGAATGTTGTCCTAGAACCATCAAGGATGGATTAGGGGAAACCAGAAGTAACCAGAAGAAGCCAGGAGTTCCAATCCAACTCTTGAAGGGCCACATTCCAGCAAAGTTTAGCTTTAGCCTTAAATCTTTAAGCACACTTGAACAAACTAATAAAGGTCTTCAGGATCACTAGAAACTCCATTCCTCCATTCACCGGTTGTTGACAATTGTAAATGCTGCGAATAAAGACAGAGAATACTTTTTTTGTGCGCAAAAAAATAAAAAATAACAACTTTATTTAACAATTTCTTTTCTTCCATGTCAGCCTTTGATTAAGGTGACCAGACGTGCCACTTTCCGGAGACACGTTCTGCCCAGGATTTCTAAATTGCCTAAAATAACCAGGTTTTGGTGTTTGCGCTGCACAGATCGAAGTAGCATGAGAGCAATGGAGAGCAGAGAAGACTGCTCCTTATGCTTTTGAATCGCTCTAGCGGTACTTTGATCGTTATTTTAGGCAATTTAGAAATCCTGGGCAGAATGTGCCCCCAGATATTGGCACGTCTGGTCACCTTGTCTTTCATGTACATTCACGAGAGTACCACGATGAATGCATGTGGTGCTGCTGAATTTGTGTTCTGAAGATGAACGAACTTTATTCAAGAATTTGTTCTCTTCCGTGTCAGCCTCTGCCGTATGTTTAAGAGAGTATCACAAAGCATGCGTGTGCAGTAATGGCAGAATCATTTTTGGGGTGAACATTTCATATAATGATAAGGACCCTTTTGACCACCCTTCACAAATTTAGATTTTATGTGTATGTGCTGTTGAAACAGCCGGATTGTCTAGTAGTGTAGTTTAAAAGATATTCTGTATACGGCCCACTCCACCCCCTCCATATTTCTCTATCTTTTTTCCATTGGCCTAAATGCTCACTCTGATCTAATTGTGCTCTGTATACAGGGCCAAGACCTAATAGGTCACGGCTAATGTGCTGAGATTGCATAATGCACAGTGACAGACCTACAGTACAAAGTCTTGGCAGTCTCTAGAGATTCGCTGTGGGGCCCCACACAGGTGGATGTTTGCTTTGCCTGCTGTGTTGCATTATTATGGTGACTGTGATTAAGTTCGTAATCTTCAGCTTAAGAGTGTAAGCTTCCAGGTCAACCCACCAGCATCAGACAGGCTTTTCCGCTATACCAATGGCAGCCAACTGTAGCATCTAGTCCATTGTGAAATGGGAGCCTGAGGCTATGAGCGAGAGATAGAGGAAGAGTAGCCTCCACAAAAGGACCGCTCATGCAGCAGGCAATATTCAGAGACCATGGGCCCCTGTCTGCACTCATTTATCCAGACGATCTTGCCTTTCCACATGTAGGGCACCATGCTGTGGTTCCACATGTAGGGAGTGTGGTTTCTGTAGATGGTTAGCAGTGCTTGCTAAGACAAATTTGGTGGGCATGAATTATATCTGAAATAGTGTGGCTTGTTGAGTACAATTACAGTTCACCTGGCAGACAACTGAAACATAATCCCATAGACTGAAGATCTAGACCCCAAATACTATCATAGATACTTTGGGTGGACTGTTTTGACTTTTGCTTGGCATTGTGGTGGTGACTTTTGCAAAAAGTGCTGGAGCAACTTTTGCAAGAAAACGAGAGATGAGGGAGATACAGTTAGAAATAGTACTAAAATTGGAATAGTGATCATCAATGGAAGGGCAAGGTGAGAAAAAAAGAGAGACAATTCAGTCCAGCACTACAATCTAGGCTTTGAGTTTTCTGAGTTGTGTGTGTTCAGGGTCATTGCTCTCAGCTGAAAGGAGAATAGAGCTTAAATGCCCAGTCAGGCGTGAGCAGCCATGACCTACAATCCAGCATCAACATTACCTCATGCATACTAACACTACACTTTCATATACTATAACTATAGGAGCTTTGTGATATAGCCAAGGATTTATTTATAATCTGCAAATGGGAACAATGAGTGAATTATGAGTTGGTAAAATAACATGCACTGACATTATGCCAAGTGATGTCATTTTTTAAAACTTTTACCCAGCTAATCTTTAAGATTTGTTTTGGTTAGCATGTTGTATGTGGCGGTTTGAACTTTATTTTGACGAATTTACCTCCAAAAACATGGAATTGGTTTTTGTTTCTGATTATGAACCTGGTTAATGTATCTTGTGAAGACCTTAAATGACCCCGACTTTTTTAAGCTAGGCTAACAGAAGTATTATAATTGCATCCCAAATAACGCACTATACACTACTTATACACTATGTGATAATAATAATAATAATTCCTTACATTTATATAGCGCTTTTCTAGGCACTCAAAGCGCTTTACATTGTGAGGGGGGGGTCTCCTCATCCACCACCAGTGTGCAGCATCCACCTGGCAGCCATAGTGCGCCAGAACGCCCACCACACGCCAGCTTACTGGTGGAGAGGAGACAGAGTGATTAAGCCAATCAGCAGATTTTGGTGATTGTTAGGAGGCCATGATGGACTTAAGTACTCAACCATGTAGTGTATTAATTATATAAGGTTATTTTGTCATTCATAATTGGAGTCTGACAGCCCCTCCCCCTTCGCAACGTAATTAAAGCTGCGACAGTTAAGTGCATGAAATGTTCAATATTCCACACTTTGTTTTTTACGGTTATTTAAGTGTACCATCTGGGTATTTAAAGTGCACTTTTTAGTTTCGGAATTTTCAGTGAACACACTACTCGCACTATTTATACTAAAAAACGTCATAGAATAGTGCAAAAGTATGCGATTTGGGATGCACCTCATGTTCTTAATTGACATTGACAAAATTATCAATGCTAATCATCCTGTATGTTATAATTATTATTATTATATATATATATATATATATATTTGTAACCTTTAGCCATTTTGCTAAATACTTCTAACATTTGTTTGTTTGTTTGTTTCCAGATGGAGACGGGCTTTATACTCAAATCCGCTAGTGTGGCCTACACAGGAAGTTGTTTGGTCCCCAACGGCAATGCAGTGGCCACACCTGGCAACAGTCCCCACCCCCTTCCTGAGCCACTCCCACCTCCCCCAGACCCTCAGACCACTGGGTTCTACCTCTGAACACACTCAATACAGATCCGTCCGAAAAGATGCCATTAATCATGAGAAGACTGTCAAATAAATAATAAAAAAGACATTAAAAAATGCACATTTTGATTTTTTAGGTTTATTTATCCACTTGAATAAATTAATTTTAATTTTAATTCAAATGAGCCAGACTGACCTCTGGAATATCAAACCAATTGCTGATACTCCACCCAAGATAATGTGATAGCACTCTCATTTATATTATTAATTCGGTTATGAATTAATTATGTATCGATTACAGTACATTTGGATACATATATTTCTCTCAGTGTCATTAATGCTTTTTGAGATGTAGGGAAATTTCTCCAGTTGGCAGATGCAGTTGATCACTATTTGAGATGGTCCGTCTGTAACAGGTGCGTGTTGGGATACGTTTGTGTGTAAGTATGTATGTGTGATGACAGTCTCCATTAATTGGGCTTTTTTCAAAATTGTTAGTAAAACTGTTTGCGCGACTTGCGATGCAATGTCTGTAAATCACGTAGGAGCATATGCAACGTATAGCTCTTACAAAACTGATTGTCCTGAAACGCAGTAAATGACTGATGTTTATATGAACAGAAGATTGGGATGCTTATTTATTTATGGGAAAAAAGCAAGGGTGTTACCCTCCGTTTACTGAAAGAATACTTATGTGCGATGTCAATAATTAAGCAGTTTAGCAGTATGAAAAAGAATGAGACTCTTCTGTAGATGTCACTTGTAGATCTGAACCCTTCTCGCTATTACATTTTGTGACATTAGATTTTGGAAGGATGATTCTAGATCAAATTCAACTTACCTTTTAGATACGAGTGTTCATGTGTATAGTGAATCCAGAACCAACCCAGTCTTGTGACCAACGCGTAATAATTTGTTAACCAGTTAAATCAGATAAAGGCATAAAATATGTACATGCAAGTGGACTTGTACATGTTGTATTGCCTTTAAATTGATTGGTTGATTTGTCTCAATTACAGTAAAAATTGTGCATTTTATACAAATATAACAATCAATTAGAGTAAAAATTGTACATTTTGTACATGCTAACATGTACAATATATTACAATTTTTACCATGGTTAACTCATACTACTTGTTTTGATTTGTCTCAATTGAAGTAAAAATCATACATTTTGTAGGAGCCAACTACAATCTACTATGATTTTTAATATGGTTAACTCAAATTATTATGCGTTAGACATGAGATCATGTTGTCCAGAACTTATGCTTTTCAAAAACCAGGTTGGTTTTGTCCATGAAAAGAGATTCTGGAAGCTGAAATTGTTGAATGTGTTGAGTATATTGTAAAGCAGTTAAAAAAGAAAAAGAATATTTGGTGCTGCAAGGTGTTTAATGAATAATAATGTTAAATGTTATAGTATTATGAAGTCACAGAGAAAATGAATTTCCAGGCCAGCCTCTTTGTTTTTACGATTCTTTTTTAAATACATATATATATACTGTATTTGCAGACATTTCCTGTAAGAGGTACCACTGGCTCGACTATGGATTCAAATTTCTTTAACACTTATATGAGAAAACAATATGACAATCATTTACAAAAATGTTTAAAGAGTTTGTAAATAGTCAAAAAAAAAAAGTTATTTCATATTGTTGTAAGCACTATTTTAAAGAGCACTGCAACCTAACCAGGTTTTACTTTTTTCCGGCACAAGATGTAGGCTTCTAGAGAGATGTTTTTTGGAGTAAATATTGTATAATTTTTTTCAGGTTGTGTGTTCTGTTTGTATATTTTAAGAAGAAGTTTTACACTTTAAATAAAAAGAACATGGTGCCATACTGGTAAATTTACTTTCCAGAATTTAAGTGTTTTACTATTTGCTTAGAAATTGTCATCCATGTCAATGGTTTGCCATGTTTTTGTTTTTTAATCAGTCATATTTGATTTTAAAAAAAATCACGTTTGGATTTATTTTAATATTCTAACACACTGAGGTAGCAGAGATAACAGGTACATATGCAGTTTTGTCTTTTTGTCATTTGACTGCTTGTCGAAATGTACAATTTGGTCCTTTAATTAAAGAATTTGTGCAATCACAACATGCCTCGAGCTTTGAAGTTCTTTTGAATCTTGTCAACTGTCAAGGTTCCAAATTTTGTGCGTATTTGACAATATTTAAAATTGTATCTCCCCATGATCCAAATATCCATTTGTTTTCTACTAAAACCAATTAGTTCTATACCTAGATGAAGTTCTACCAGCTTGGGCAAACTGGTCTAAATTTACTACCCCAACAGGAAGTTGAGGCAGGGCATATCGAAGGGTGTGTCCTATACTGCAATCAACACAACACATCATTTTAAGAAATCGTAGGCTTTCAAAAGGTAACTTTCTAATGTCTCTCTTGCTTTTATGCTGATTAGAGTATTGAACTGTTAGCTTAGCAACATGCTAATGTTAAAACCTGCAGTCAACAGTGAGACAAGTCTTCATTTCATGAGTATTATTTGAGATTTGTATAGTTTATGTAGAACTCCAAATCACGTAATAGTTCACTTGACTATAGCTCAACTATGTTATAGTTGAGCTGACATTTTAGTCAGTATTTCAACAGTTTAGCAGTATTAGCTAGTTATCCACCCCACCCGCCCACCCCCTCCCCTTTTTGCATTATTTGAGGTAAAATTATGCTATGGTTATCTATTAGAATTACCCATTGAAAATGAAATTCCTACTGAAGTTCAAACTTCACAGGTCACAGTTACCTGGGGAGACTTGTTCTGGTGTAAATGCAGCTGTCTCACGCGAACGGGCCTCACCAGTTTTCAAACATTCCCTCTCAGCGCTTTTATCCTCACATCTGTATTGATCGCGCCATGGACCGAACGAACGGCTCCTTTTCACACCTAGCATGGTGTGAAGAACAGGCTGGCTGAAAGCAAACAAACATGTAGGGGTGGGCTAGATCGCCACAGGAGACTAAACAAACTACCACCTGAAGAAGTCAGTAAGTGCCAAAGGAAACAGTTGGCATTATTCTAGTCAAGCTAGGACAGATTATTCACCATAATGCTATAATGCGTAGCAACATGCTAAAAAACTGTAGCAAGCATAGAGCAATTTTATGTTTGTATGTTCCTATGGAGTGCCTTAGAGAGAGGTTTGTATTGTATGTATATTTCTGCACACTTGTGACGCGATCAGTCACTCGAGAGGAATGCTAACTCCTCTCTGTCTCACTTTAGCCTTAGCAACAGAAGCAGACAAAACAAAGCTGTAGAAAGAGAATCAGAGAGATCCCTGCAGATGGAGCCAGACAGGGACAGGAAGAGCCTGTGAGAAAGTAACCCAGGTTTAAAGAGGGATGGAAACAAGAATTTGAAATGTGTAAAGAGCAGGAATGGAAGATAGATGAAGAGGAGAACAACAAACAAATATCAATTAGCAAGGGACTTAAAGGGATAGTTCACCCAAAAATGAAAATTCTATCATTAATTACTCATCTTCATGTCGTTCCAAACCTGCAAGACCTTTGTTTGTCTTCGGAACACAACTTAAGATCTTTTTGATTAAATCCGAGAGCTTTATGCTTTACCCTGCATAGACAGCAATGCAACTACCACTTTCAAGGCCCAGAAAGGTAGTAAGGACATCGTTAAAATAGTCCCTGTGACATCAGTGGTTCAACCTTAATTCTATGAAGCTACAAGAATATGTGTGCAAAGAAAACAAACATAACGAGTTTATTCAACAATTTCTTTTCAACAATCTGCTTTCAAAAGAAAACCTCACCCAAAAATGTAAATTTTGTTGTTTATTCATCTTTGTGTCATTTCAAACTCTGCTAGTCCAGCTAATGACCAAAAATGTCTAGCCTATAACCTTTTTAAACCAACTACCACTTAGTCCAGCTGGTTTTCATCAGGGTTGAGGAGTTTCATTTTTTTTTTCAAGACAAATTACATTCAGACCTTTTCCAGAAATCATTTTTCTAATAAATGTCAGACAAAAATGCCATTGTCATAAAACATTCAACTATTTTCAGATGCTACAAACAGTTTTCAGATGCACGCAGTAATGTGATCGTAAAAGATTGGTGTTTTTATTGAAATATTTTAGAAGAAACTGGAAATGTTTTTTGGACATGGAACCATGATTATACCCTTGAGTTTGGGCCGTATACTATGGTCACACCCAGAGACATTGACAGCTATGGAGACTGAAAGGTAGATAGCTATCAAGCTAACTATAGCTAATGTATAAATGAGGAATTTCAATTCATATTTAATGACTTTTGGTCATGAATATTCAGCTGTTTTGTCATTGGATTTGATTTGTCATGGATTCTTTCTGTCATGTAAGTTTTCAAAATAAAAGTCAACGTCATAAGTCAACAAGCTGCTAGTAGCAACATTCTGGCTAAATGTTTACCATGGTAGTACCAGTACTTCCATATTGTTTATGGTAATCATGTATGGTATTTATCAAACTACCATTTGCTATGTGATTCACTGATATCATGATCTCACCACAGTATGTATTTTTCGTAAAGGATGTTGTCTGTCTCTCTCGCCGTCTGGCTCTGGCCCCAGACTGAGGTGTCCGCTCATGTTTGGAAGTGCGGATGAGTCGAGTCATCTCCTCTCCGGGAACCCGCGGGCTGCTGTTCACTGTCCGCTTGACTCTCACGCAAGGCTGTCTGTCATGTCCTCGCGCAACACACCCCGAAATAGAGAAAAAAGCTAAGATTTCTACCTTTTATTGTCATCCCGTAGTTCATTTACAGCACTGGAAAGTGATGTTTCTACCAAACCTTCACTTTCCCAGGCCTGGCATCGCTTCACGACGTGTTAACAATGTTGCACTTCTATTTATAGTTTTGTTAGCCAATAAATTTACACACCGCAAAGCTAGCTTCCCAGACACTGATTAAGTTTAGTTCTGGACTAAACTGTGCTATTAAGGGATATTTCTTTTAAAGTAAAAAAAAAAAAAGTTAATTGGACTTCTCCTTAAGGGTCTCTTTTCTTTCATTTGCGTCAACACCACTAGCGCTTCTACGAGTGCTAGCATTAGCCGTTTACTGAACATTAGTTACAAATCAGAATGAGAAAACGCATTAAAATGGCAGCAGTTGTTTACTTCGACGAGTGGTTTAACCTTTCACTCAGATAATAAACCGTTTTGTTGTATTGACCTTGGTATTTTCAATGTTTTCAAGACTAATTCACTACAAATCCCAAAGAAAGACTGTTGCTACGCAAGACACCTCTTCTTTCTTTCTCTCTCTTTCTGAATTGTCGTCAGTCTGTCAATGGTTATTAGTTCAACTACATCTCTCCGACCTCTCTTTTCTTTCCAGCTCAATTGATTTTTTCGATTTACTGTACGAGTCTGCTGATGAAAGGAGCAGCCGGCACTATCATAATCCAACACAGGCCTCTGAAAGCTGAGCGCCATTGTGTGTCAATGTTTGATTCTGGCCTAACATCTTATGTACCCCTCAAATCGGGTTATTGAAAAGTTATTGTATTTTTAACGTCATAGAAATAAGAGCATGACAACATCCTTACCCATACTTATTTTTTCATTAAGCCAACACAGCATTCACGTTGTGTTGGAATGTCCATAATTATGAATTGACAGCTCAGAAATTGTTTCGATGGTAACGCTCATAACACCACATGGACCCAATTGCAGTTCTGAGACTGATTTCTTCCTGACAAAGAAATTAAGTCACTACAATAGTTCACCTCTATACCGCTTTCCAAAATGTAAAAGTATTAAGCCCGCTAGGAAACATCAGCTATAATAAAATATATCAAACAGATAACCAAATAACTACCTATACTTGTTGAAGCTTTGACGTTTTGTATGTTGTGTGATTTAAATGGTTTTAATTGCATTTAATGGATACTGTCAAGAAGGTCAAGCTCTCTAACATTAAAATAAATGACTTTGAAATTGTTTAATATAAATAAATAAATAAAATTTTATAAATTTTTAGGGGAATTAAACCAAACATTAAATGACTTAATATAACTATAAATTAGTGCTGTCAAATTAATTGCAATTCCAAAATAAAAGTTCTGTTTACATAATATGTGCGTGTACTGTGTATATTTATGTGTATATACAAATATTATGTAAACACAAAACTTTATTTTCGAAGTGATTAAGTAAGGGATAATCAACGGCTAGCTGTGCATTAAACGATTTGAATGCACAACGTGGAGGCGAAGAACCACCCGATGCGCAGCGGGGGGGGATTAACCGCAATCATAAAAATAATGGTTATTTTCATCTGTATTACTATTCAACTGTAACTGTATGTTACTATGTTTACCGATGTTTATAGGAAGCGCATTAATATAGAACGTGATTAAACTGACCTGGAACTACCTGTGCAGTTAAACGAATTTAATCAACACCTGCCAGCCAATCAGAATCCAGTATTCAGACAGCATGGCATAATCACGATTAATCAATTTGACAGCACTAAAATAAATGAAATAAATATAAATGCATAAATCAAGAAATAAATGAATAAAATGAATGAATGAATGAATGAATGAATGAAAATTAATTCGAAGTTACAAAATGTAAGATTAAATGACGTTAAAATAAATATAAATGAGTAAATAAATAAATAAATTAATAAATTAATTAAGAAATATATGAATAAATAAACAATTAGAGTTAACACATTGCACTTTTAAATGAATGAATGCATGAGTGAGTAAATGAATGAATAAATTAAATAAGTCAAAATGTACAATTAAATGACGTTAAGATAAATATAAATGAATACATAATTGAATGAATAAATAAATAAATAAATAGTAATGCATTTTAATTTAATTTAATTTAATTTAATTTAATTTAATTTAATTTAATTTAATTTAATTTAATTTAATTTAATTTAATTTAATTTAGAAAATTTCAGGGTGCGATATATCTGAGTACAGTTAAATTTCTGTTTCTTTTCAGCGAACCAGTAGTTCACAAGGTGATCACCATGCTGTATCTTTGGTAGGGTTGTGAGGATCTCAGCACAGTATGTTATGCTGGTTCGAGTGTCGTGTGCTTGTTTGTTCTGCTATTATGGTCTCAGGGGTAAAGTGTTCTCCATTAAGGCTCCCTATGGAGAAGCTAGACACAGCTATTGCTAAAGATGAAATCACCATTGAATGCAGCAGACATTGATGCAACCTTAGCTCTGCATGTATTAGAGGCATATTCCCCATTTTTTATGAGACTCATAAGATATTTTACATAAAGTTAACCTAGCTTTAAAATTAGCTATTTTGCACACATCAAATCAGTCATGCACCTTCTTGACTTTATCTAACTACTAAAATCGTACAGTGTCATAAAAACAAAAGTAATTAACAAATTTAAATGACCAAAATAGTCATTTATAACTATAACTGACTGTAATAGTCACCATGTACCACATTTTGCCTGCCACCCTGCATTAATTTCCTGCATTATGAAACATAACAAGATGACACACAAGATGACAAGATCATCAAGGAATTTAAACTGTACAGTATTTAAACTTCACAAACAAATTCAAAATTTAAAATTTTGAAATTTCAAATTTGATTTAGTAAATTTAGTACTTATTACTTAAACTTATTTTATTTCATTTATTTGACCAAGGAAACATTTCTAATCGCCATTCACCCACACTGTAAAAAGTGATAAGTTGACTTAACTTTAAAAAATTGAGAAAAATTTTATCGCAATGGGTTTCCTCAATTTTTTTAAGTTAAGTCAACTTATCACTTTTTACAGTGCAGATTTCTGAGTTTACATCTCAAAATCAGTTCTTTTCCTAAATAAAATACATAGTAAAATGAAATAAAACAGTATAAAATAATATTTTTTACATTTATTTGCAACTTATCTCACAATTCTGACTTTTTCCCACAATTGCGAATTTATATCTCGCAATTATATCTCACTTTTTTCTTCAGAATTCTGAGTTTGCATCTCACTATTCTGTTTTTGTTTCCAATTACAAGATTTTTTTATCCTGCAGTTTAAACAAGCTTCCACATTTTACCCATGTAATTAAAAAAATTTAAAATAAAAATGAAAAATGACTTTTTATCTCATAATTAAGACTTTGTTTCCCACTATTCTGAGTTTATATCATGCAATTCTCACAATTCTGAGTTTATATCTCTCATATCTGGTTATTCCACAGCAGGAGCCTGGCACACATGAACACACGTGGATTTGGGTGGTGCGAGAGCGTATTCGCCTGTGCCAACCAGACAAGCCCAGGAGCTGAAAATAGATGTAGATCAATGGGAGTCACCATGCTGTGCTCCACAAGTCCAACTCTGTCATCAGAAACACTGCCGCCCCAAGGACACACAGAGAGAGAGAGAGAGATTGGGTGGAGTGTTTGAGGACGAAAGAAGGTAAAAGATCAATACGGGAATCAAAGGTGTGTGAAGAGCAGAAACAGAGCGTGTGTATGTCTCTCACACTTCCGCTCACCCTGTTCCCTCTCTCTCTCTCGTTGTGGTTGATGGCTTGTCCAGTATCGTCCATTATGGCTTCACTCTCTCAGCAGGGGGCACAGCAGCGGGTGCGTGTGTGTGTGGAAGCAGGGCAGATCTCAAGGGCAAGTCAGGACATTCTGCCCGTAAGTTACCCTTTAAACATTCAGACGAGACTTTATCTACGGATTTGTGACAATGACAAATTTGTATTTTTTCTAAATAATATTAATATTAAGAAATAATTTCCTTTTTTTTGAGAATCCAGTTTGTCTACCGCAAAACAAATTTCCCACCTTTTTATTTAAAGAAGCTGTGTACAAGCGCTTTTAAAGGAACAGTTCACCCAAAAATTAAAATTAGTTGAATATTTACTCACCCTCAGGCCATCCAAGATGTAGATGAGTTTGTTTCTTCATCAGAACAGATTTGGAGAAATTAAACATTACATCACTTGCTCATCAAAGGATCCATTGCAGTGAATGGGTGCCGTCAGAATGAGAGTCCAAACAGCTGATAAAAACATCACAATAATCCACAAGTAATCCACACCACTCCAGTCCATCAATTATCATCTTGCTTCCAGCTAAGACACAAATCTTCTATCCATAATATTGTTATATCCACTCATCTTGACTGAATCAGGGGAGAAATATGCACAGATCAAGTGCTGTTTACAAGCAAAAACAGTTCAAAATGGTTCTAAATAAATATGTTGGTGTATATGAGAGGATAAAAGGGGATGGATTTTTTATTACTGCATGAAGAACACACAGCTTTTCACTTTTAATTTACACATACTGGAAGCAATAACCTGTTTTTATGAATTAGGTGATACAAATAAGAGATGAGTATAAGATATCAGAGTTTCTATACAGATTTAGCTATTAAGGTATATTTCTGATTTGTTTGTCTTTTCATTCTGAGATTCAAAGGTCATACTCTGGGGGAGTTTAAATGTACTGTATATTGACCTCTGAGCTCTCCTGAGACAGTGTTGTAGTGTACGTCAAGTGAATATTGGCTGCCAGCTTGTCCTCTGAGTCCTCATGCCACAACGACTCCAGTCACAATCACGGGCCGCCACGTTTCACAGGACACTGTGGAAAAAACGTATATCAAATATTAATGCAGCCCGTGTCCCAGAAGACCAACCATGCCTCCCACTCTATCTCTTCTAGAAGATTCAATTCACATAAGCACAGTGTTGCTATTATATATGTCTATATATAAAGGTGCTACTGTACCTTTAAGACTTCTACATTTTACAGTATATGTAAATTATCTGTGTTACCACTAACAAAAGCAGCTCAGACTGTTGTGGCTCCTCTGTCTGACCCGAATGGACCTATAAAGTATTTGGCATCAGCCTTTGGCCGTTTTAATACTGTGGTATCCGTTCTGACCTCTGCGTGGGATCTTAATTATGTTTAACAGGATCGCTATGTTCCTTCAGTTTAACGGTAATGACCCGTGTTTAGAATTCCAAAATTATAGAAATGATTCACGTCAGACTCAAATACCAGGCTTTTTAAGATGCTTTGCTTTTAGGATAAGTACCAATATCCAAGGGCGCAAATTTCATCTAACAGTAGGGCGGGACAATAAACATAAACTTTCTCAAGAGCAGTTTTTGAAGGGGACACAAATAATACAGCCACAATTGTACTTGTAAGGATAGATATGTGTACACAGCATGTGCATGGAGACCGTGTTTAAATATGAGTTCATTCATAGGTTCACCACGCGGTCATATTGTAATTATTAAATTATTTTTTGTCCTCCACATAGTATTTTAATTTCGTCTGGGACTGAGGACATCTCTTTTTTAGATATTCAACTACAGCAAGCCCACTGATCTAACATTTAAACAAGCTAAGCTAGGTAACCTTACAATCACTAAAAATACATCGGTTATCATCATTTTTTGTCATGACTAGTTTATTAATGATGTGACTTCCGATGTGAAGTGAATAAAACAGCATTGACAGCCTACTTACACATAACTCCATCGGTGAGGTAAAGGGGGAAAGCAAGCAGTGGAACAAACCACTGTGAGGCAAGGGAGGGGTGACTCAAAACGTTTCTAAACTTAAAACGCTTTTTCGCGTTTATATTGTTTTACTACTTACACAGTTATATTAAGTATATGTCCATTATATTATTTACAATACACAGAGTGGTTTATAATGATATTTTTAGGGGGGACAACCCTCATTCTTTAAGAAATGATGCTGAATCGTTTAATCGATTCCTAATGCTGAATTCGTAACTATTTATACGACTCGTACTATTTCTGCCATGTAAATATATAGTATAAATAGTAGTATGCAAATTCATTCTGGAACTAAACAAGTGACACTCTTTATGAAGGAGTCATTTATGTAGTCATTTAAAGTGCCCCTATTATGGATTTTTGCGTGAGTAAAATCAGTCGATTTTCTCATTGGTCTGAATGAAAATGCAAATTCATTCTTTGTCACTAGGTGCGGCTTTTGGAGCGGTAAAAATAGCTGTTTCCCTGGTAACGGCTGTACACAAAGCAGCACTGCTCTCAAAAACACTGCTTTATGAAATGGAAATGAAATCGACCAATCGGACCAGTTTCAGGTCTAATTTAACCTACAACAATAACAAACCATGGTTCACTGCAAAACTCAGACAGCTCCGTCAGGCCAAAGAAGATGCTCGCAGGAATGGGGACAGAGTCTTGTATAAACAGGCCAAATACACCCTGGAAAAAGAGATCAGAGTGGCAAAGAGGAATTATTCTGAAAAGCTAAGGGACTAATTCTCTTCCAGTGATCCTGCTTCAGTGTGGAAAGGTCTGAAAGTCATCACCAATTACAAGACACCATCTCCCAGGACTGTGGAGAATCAACAACTGGCAGACGATCTGAATGAGTTTTATTGCAGGTTTGAAAAAACACCATTCACACCTCCTTCAACCCCCCTCTCCCCAACTCCTGTACTTCAGATCAGTGAAGATGACGTGCGTCAGGTCTTCAGAAAGAACAAGAGAAGGAACCAGCTGACCAGCTGGCCCCCATCTTCACACAGATCTTCAACAGATCACTGGAGCTGTGCGAAGTCCCCTCATGCTTCAAACGCTCCACCATCATCCCTGTACCCAAGAAACCGAAAATTACTGGACTTAATGACTACAGACCTGTGGCTCTAACGTCTGTGGCCAATGAAATCATTTGAAAGACTGGTTTTGGCTTATCTAAAGGACATCACTGGACCCTTACTGGACCCCCTGCAGTTTGCCTACAGAGCAAACAGGTCTGTGGATGATGCAGTCAATATGGGACTGCACTACATCCTGCAACATCTAGATAGACCAGGGACTTATGTGAGGATCTTGTTTGTAGACTTCAGCTCCGCTTTTAACACCATCATCCCTGATACCCTTCAGAATAAACTAACTCAGCTCTCTGTCCCCACCTCCGTCTGTCAGTGGATCACCAGCTTCCTGACAGACAGGCAGCAGCTAGTAAAGCTGGGAAAATTCTCATCCAGCACCCGCACCATCAGCACTGGCGCTCTCCTCTGCTCTTCTCCCTCTACACGAACGACTGCACATCTAAAGACCCCTCTGTCAATCTCCTGAAATTTGCAGATGACGCCACACTGATCGGCCTCATTCAGGACGGTGACGAGTCTGCTTACAGACAGGAGGTTAAGGAGCTGGCTGTCTGGTTCAGTCTTAACAACCTGGAGCTGAACATGCTCAAAACTGTGGAGATGATCGTGGACTTCAGGAGAAACCCCCCCCCCCCTTGCTCTCCCCCCACTCACCATCATGAACAGCACTGTGACTGCAGTGGAGTCATTCAGGTTCCTGGGCACCACAATTTCTCAGGACCTGAAGTGGGACAATGACATTGAGTCCATTGTGAAAAAGGCCCAGCAGAGGCTATACTTCCTTCACCAGCTGAGGAAGTTCAACCTGCCACAGGAGCTGCTGAAACAGTTCTACTCTGCCATCACTGAATCTGTCCTCTGCATGTCAATAACTGTCTGGTTCAGCTCTTCTACCAAATCTGACCTCAGAAGACTACAGAGGGTAGTCCGGACTGCTGAGCGAATCATCGGTACAACCCTCCCTACTCTCCAAGAACTGTACTTATCCAGAGTGAGCAAGAGGGCTGGTAAAATCACTCTGGACCCCTCAGATCCAGCACACTCCCTCTTTGAACTGTTGCCGTCTGGTCGACGCTACAGAGCTCTGAGCGCCAGAACAACCAGACACAGGAACAGTTTCCCCTCAAGCAATCCATCTCATGAACACTTGACAATAAACGTGGAACACACAACACTATTATACATTATTTATTTAACACACATACTTATTTACATTTCAAATTTGCACATATCATACCAGTACATACAGAATTGTCTATATTATATATTGTGTTTTTGCTATTTTGTACATTGTCTATTTTGTATATTTTTATATTATTCTTTTTATTATCTGTGTCCTGTCCTGTCGCTGTCATTCTGTTGCACTGTGGAGCTTCTGTCACTATAAGAAATTCCTCGTATGTGTAAACAAACCTGGCAATAAAGCTCATTCTCATTCTCTCATTCTCACGCCTGTTGTTGGGGACTCCCATAACCAAAACATTTCATAACCCATAAGGGGCACTTTTATCAATTTGTTCGCTCTCTGATTCATTCAGGAACTAAAAAGTCTGAGCCACTGGATCGCTGACTAAACTGATTCATTCAAATGCACGGATTAATTCAGGAACAAAACGGGTGAATCCCTGCGTCCCAATGTGCATACTATCCACCCTATCTGCCCTAAATAGAAAATGACTAATATCACATAGAATTTAGGATGGATAGTATGCACATTGGGACGCAGACAATGTCTTTATGAGTGAGTCATTGATTCATTTATCCAACCGAGTCGTTCAAACATAGGCCTAATTCATTCAGAAATGAAACACAGCGTTTCTCTGAGATACTTGGTTCATTGTGGATTGTTGTTGGCGAAGTAAAACGGACAATATTCTGAACTGCAAAATACTTATTATTAAATTGTTTATTGAACTGCTATATAAAAGCAATCACACTCGCAGTTGCGCTGTTTTTCCGTAAAGACCTACCTATAGCAACAATACAGCTGCATTCTGTTTCTGGATATTTGTCCGTGTGTCTGATTTGAACTGTTTTAAATGTATTTTTTAAACAAAATTTAAACTTAGTTTACCTTTTGCTGTTTTTATTCACAGTGGTCTCAGATGAAAAAAACCTCAAGCACTCGGAAAGGAGAATGATGTGGATGAAGGAGGACGATGACGAAGACGATGATTTATTTGCATTACTTCGAGGACACAAGTCAGTTTTTTGTTTCATGTTTGCTTTCATAATGGAGTGACCTAGACTCCCGAGTCGCCAGATGAGTAAGACTCGTGATTGGTTGAACGCCTGAAGGAAACATAAACAAGGAAAGAAAAGCGAAAGGCTCACTCATAATATTTTGATAGGGCTTCTGGACATTAACACTTGACTGCACTGATTTGTCAACCGTGTCCCGAGGACATTTGAGTGTGTGTTGTGCTGTTGTGAGGCCTTTATACGATATAGGTATGAGCTAAAGTGTGCGATAAAGATACACTTTATTAGCTAGCATGAGGAAATATTTATTATATTTTAATACTTAATCCACAGTTTACTTATTACTCAAAGACATTCCATTATATTAATATACAGGGTTTTTTTTCCCTTTTACTTGACATTTCTTATAAAGAAAGCATTTCACTTATTCATTCATTCTTTCATTCATTTCATTCATTCCCAATTTAAATGTAGGGTTACACCTTTTGGCCTACTGATTATATTATGTAATTCAATTTATTTTCAGTGCTCTTATCCCCCAGCATAAGTACATTTTCACCTCAAAAGTAAAATCCTGTCATCATTTACTCACCATCATGTCATTTCAACTCTGACTAACATTTTTCCATTGAACACAAAAGATTAATTTTTGGTGAATTGTTAGGCTGTCAAGATCCAAAAAATTAAAAAAAAAAAAAAAAATAGCCTATGGAAGCCAGTTCCTGCTCCAGAATAAATAATAAAAATTATTAAAAAAAAAAGGTAATTGCAACTTCTTATCTCACAATTCTGAGGTTTTTCTCATAATTCAGTTTTGTTTAGTTTTTTTTCTCAGAACTCAAAATAGTGAGATATAAATTCAGAATTGTAATTCTGAGCAAAAAAAAAAAAAGAAGAAGAATTTTGAGACGTTAACTTGCCATTCTCAGAAGAAAAGTCAGAACTGTGAGATATAAAGTCAACATTGTGAGGGGAAAAAAGTCTGAAATCACAATCACAACCATTTTTATTTTGTATTTCATGGTGGGAAAAAAATGAAATGTGAGATGTAAACTCAGAAAAAAGTCAGAATTGTGAGGAAAATGTCTGAATTCTGAGTTTATATTTTGCAGTTGTGTTTATATTTCACAATTCAGTTTTTTTTTCAGAATTGTGCAAAACCAAGTATGAATTGTGAGATGTCGCAATCACCTTTTTTCATGTTTTTATTCTGTGGCAGAAATAGATTTCCATAAAATTTATATATTTTTTTCAAGGGAAATAAAAGCACTAAATATTCCCTCTAAAATCATTATTTCTTCATTATTGCTTCTGTTTTATTCTGTTTTTTGAGGACACAAAGCTTTCAATTTAATTGTTCAAATACTAGTGTCAAAATAACATTTCGGCACGGACTCTGTGACTGTACTAATCAGACAATATTTATTCAAAACCAGAAAATTCCCATTCTTAGTCATCTGCTCTGGGTTCCCAAGGGGAAACTTTCTGTGAAAAACAGGAAAATCATGGAAGAGTTCAAAGAGGACCCTTTTGTATTGATCCAACAGTTCCCATGAGCATGGAGCGCATACGTAAAACAGCTTCATTACTGCAAAACTATTTAGTCATGATTAATGTCTCCATCTTTCTCTTGTTCCTCTGATCTCAGCTTTGTTTTGACGATAAAGTTCGCTCTTATCGTTAGGTCACACACCTCTACGAAGAACAGGCAATGTGCTTTCGTCTGCAGCCAAGTTTATACAGAAGACAAACATAGAGCTGCACTTGATGTTCATTCAACTTTGGGCGCTTTTCCCAGAAGTTGATTTTTATTCAAATAAACTTATTTCAACATTCTTCTTTTTGTTATATGACAGTCACATTAAAACTGTCTTAAAACTATTATATCATTGCTACTTTATAAAAAGGATAGATTCACTAGATTTAACCCTTGTCTTGGGCCCAGTGTTTGAGTTTAAAACATAAAAATGCATTATAAAAACTATGACAATAGTACTACCTATAACTAATGTAAGTATATAACTGTATCTTCATGCATACAATAAAGTGATACATACTATATAGCAAATGACAACTGTTCGATTTTAAAAATTGCTTGTAAATTATGGATTATTATTTTTTTATTATTATTTTCTTTCAATTAGTATTAATTGTTTTTAACTAATTGGTCATAGCCCTCAATGATCTGACCTAATCTACCTCAGTTTTTGAGTGTAAAAAGCTAAAAAAAAGCTTTAAAAAAATAAATAAATAAATAAATATATATCAGCGGGTAAAATAAGTATTGAACACATCACCATTTTTCTCAGTAAATATATTTCTAAAGGTGCTGTTGACATGAAATTTTCTCCAGATATCGGTAACAATCCAGGTAATCCACACATACAAAGAAAACAAAACAAATAAGTTCAGAAATTAAGTTCTGTGTTATAAAGTGTAATAACACAAGGGAAAAGAATGGAACACATGAAGAAAGGGAGGTGCAAAAAGGCATGGAAAGCCAAGACACCAGCTTAAATCTAGCAGTAATTAGAAAGCAATCCTGCCCCTTGTCAGTGGAAATTAATATTAGCTGGTTCAGTCTCAACTGATGGCCTATAAAAAGGTGTCTCATGACCAACGTGTCACACAAGAAACATTTCATGATGGGTAAAATCAAAGAGCTTTCTCAAGACCTTGCAACGTTATTGTTGCAAAACATACTGATGGCATTGGTTACAGAAGGATATACTTCTGAATGTTCCAGTGAGCACTGCTGGGGCCATAATCCGGAAGTGGAAAGAACATCATTTCACCATAAACTGGCCACGACCAGGTGCTCCTCGCAAGATTTCTGACAGAGGAGTAAATAGAATTATCAGAAGAGTTGTTCAAGAGCCAAGGACCACTTGTGGAGAACTTCAGAAAGACCTGGAATTAGCATGTAGAATTGTTTCAAAGAAAACAATAAGTAATGCACTCAATGGCAGAATATAGTCTGTTTAGATGAGACAAAAATTGTACTCTTTGGATGCCATAATACACACCATGTGTTTGGAGGTTAAATGGCACTGCTCATCATCCCAAAACGTCATGGTGTAGCACTGGCAAAATTCATATAGTTGAAGGAAGGATGAATGGAAAAATGTACATTCTTGATAAAAATCTGCTGCCATCTACCAGGATGAAGATGAAATGAGGGTGGACATTTCAGCGAGACAATGATCCCAAACACACAGCCAAGGAAACTCTCAATTGGTTTCAGGGAAAGAAAGTAAAGCTACTAGAATGGCCAGCCAATCACCTGACTTGAATCCAATAGAAAATGGATTCTTCGTTCTAGGAAAAGAACTAAGTTTCGAGTTCATAGAAGAGGCCCATGGAACCTTTAAGATTTGAAGACTGTTTGTGTGGAAGAATGGGCCAAAATCACACCCGAGCAATGCATACGACTAGTTTCTCCATACAGGAGGTCGTTTGTCGTTGCCAACAAAGGCTTTTGTACAAAGTAGTAAATAAATTTCAGTAAGCGTGTCCTATTTTTTTCCATTCCATTTTATTACACAGAATTTAATTTCTTAACTTATTTGTATTGTATTCCTTGTATGTATGGATTACTTGGGTTGTTCCGACATCTGGTTAAAATTTCATGTAAAAAGCAGCTTTAAAAATATATTTACTGAGAAAAATGGTGACGTGTTTTTTCTTAAACTTATTTTACCGCTGTATATATATATATATATATATATGTGTGTGTGTTTATATATATATATATATATATATATACATATACACAGTATATATATTATATAATGAAGTAAACATTACTATTTCAATATTTATGATGTAAAATTGGTAATTTTCACCACGTCAAAAAATGTAAACTGATATTTTTATAGCTCATTATTTCCATTTATGCTGTAATGTTGTCAACTTTTGCCAAATTTATGCAAAATTCTGTTAAACACAGCGTATAATTTGAGATGTGGTGGGTGGGAAAAAAAGACAAATATTTTTCTATGACGCATGTGTACACTTTTGTTAATGCTCAAATAAATAAACTCTGAAAATTGTTTATTATCTAAAAGTCCACATGAACGAAAGCGGGTGTAGTTAAAGAAACACCCTCAAATGATTGTCATGTGAATTTCCACTTAAGATGACAAACATTTTGCATATTCAAAACCTTTGGAAAATAGCTCCACAAAAAATAACAGGAAACCGAGTAAATGTCACCATTCAAAAAAAAAAAAAAAAAACAACAAAAAAATCCTTCTGCTATCTTTTAAACATTTTTCTATGAATATGATGCAAATATGAAAATACTGCATCGCTCTTAATGTTTCCTCTATGTTTGGATCAATCAAAGGTGATAAGATTTAGGCTATACCTGTGCTGCCAACAATAATGCAGATGCGAGAATGGACCTTTCAGTATGTATAAAATATCTCATCCTACACCGTTAATACTACAAACAAACAAACTGTAAATAATACCTCAAATCATGTGGCTTAAGAAATAATGGCGGAAAATCCTTTATTCGCCTAGCAACTAACCAAAACAGCATAAAAAACACGTAGCATCATGCTAACAACCACACCAGCAAGCATATAGCGGTTAGTAGTGAAAAATAAATGACAAACAGAAGTTTAAATAACACTGTTGTCTTTCCCATTTCAAGCTTTGGAATAAAACTCTGATCTACAACCAACTTTTCTTCTCAATTATGAGCAGAACCTGCTCAAAACAACACGGCTAACTCATTCCAGATTAGCAAGCTGGAGAATGAACTGCTAATTGTGCTTCACTCTCTCTCACAGGAGCATTGTGTGCCAATTTCAGACATTTTACACCAGGAATTCAAACTTTGTGGTAATAACAGCGCATTTCTGGAGGTAGTGTGACGACTAACCGCAAATCTAAACAAGTGAATCAGTGAAATAATGCAGAGGGCAGCAGAAAAAAACAAGAGTTATGGTCTTTTATCCTTGGAGGTAAACAGTGAGAGAAAATATCTTCTCTGTTTTTCTTCCAGCCAAACAGATGGGCTTGAATCAGAGCTGTCAATTAGTGACGTCATCAAGATGGAGGCAGATGTGAGGCAGTCGAGGGAATCTAAATATTTGCCCGTGACTCATTTGTGTCCTCACTGACCTTTCATTTTGTTCCGTTCGCTTATCCATTTCTTGTTCTTTGTTTTTCAGGATTGTTGTTGCTGGTCTTCGCTGAAGACTGCCAGGTTCAC